>NC_041381.1:392072511-392108428 GCF_002162155.2 Triticum dicoccoides
CACACACACACACACTCACACACACACACACACACACACACCAAAACCTCCTCGGGCGAGCACGCACGTGCACACACACACACCCTCCCTCGCTCGAAACCCTAGCAAGGTCGTTGCTGCCGCCGCCGCCGCAAGGCCTCCATTGTCAACATCTGCCGGTTTACCCGTGCAGCTTACCCACCGATCTCCATACCCAGGCCACCCTAAGTTTCTTAAATGATGCCTGCCAAACGCCCCCTTTCCCATAGATCCCCATCCCCATCCCCCACTCCATAGCGTCGCAGCCTAAGCCCGACTACGCTTCCAATGGAGCTCGAGGAGCGACTGTCCCAAAAGAGGTGTATCGTGGTCTCTTTGCCTGATTTGCCGAAGAAGCTGATGACCATTATAGGCCGCATGCACTCAATGAGCAGGCTAGAGTATGCGGGTATGTCGCGAACGCCGACTACGACATCGAGGTCGTCGACAGCGATGACCTGAGGTGGGCTATGTCACAGGTTAAGTGGCCCACCCCAACCCCTCGGGTTCAACCGCCGTCGATCTCATCCATGGCCCTGCCGCTGATCTCCTCTAGCTCGCTATCAAGAATTTGCCATCCTGCATCGCCATCGAGCCCCTTTTGTCATTTATGAAGGACATGTTCTGTGACGCTGGCTTGGGATCCACAGCTTCCAAGTCAGACCTCATTGACGGCGACCACGAGGAGGGCACCATATCCGTCTCTTCCAAGGGGAAAGAGCCCATCTTCTCTTCCAAGGGGAAAGAGCTCGTCTCAACATCATGGAGGGCACCCTACAGCCGTGCTCTTCCAAGGGTAAGGAGCCCATCTGTGACAATATGGAGCGCATCCAGGGTCCGTGCTCTTCCCACGGGAATGAGCTCATCTATGACAAGTGAGGAAACCCATGATTTGTTTTGGCGTGCCTCTTCGCAGGGGGGAACCCTGATTTGTTTTGTCGAGTCCCTTTTTAGTCTAGTGAGAATATGTCCAGTTTTAATTGCTATATTTGGTTGTTTGCAGTATGCCTTATTTATTTTAGTTGTTCACAATGTGATGCTCTATATGTGCAATTATTTACTATGCAGTACATTTCATCAATCCAGTTTTAAACATACTGATAGGAATGCATATGTTTGCTTGCTGTTAAGTCTGTTATAGCTAGCATATGCCTCTTTTTAAGTTTTTTATTGTTCGGTTGTTTGTAGTTAGCATATGTCCAGTTTCAAATGCTATCTTTGGTTGTTCGTAGTATGCCTTGTTTATTCCAGTTATTCACAACATGATGTTCAATTTCATCAATACCAGTTTCAACAATACCACTATGATTGACTACATTTGGTTTATGCTTCTTGTAGTTAAAAGGCACAATTGCATTTTTACCCCTAGTTGGTTCCTACCCACGGGTTTTGCCCTTACTTTTCGAGCTTGCTCAGTTTTGCCCTTACTTTTTCCATCGAGGTCCCTCGAATGCCCTTTGACCGTTTGACCAAAATTTTGAAAATTCATAACTAATTCATATGAACTCAGAAAAATGCAAATAAGATATCAAAATGTTCATATAAACATTACCTTTATGGGCATATCATTTGCATTCAGGACAAAAGCATTGTTTAAACTACCTAAGGTAATTAATGTTATTAACATTATTAAAATAAATATGTATAAACAATATTTTTTCATGAATAAAAATTGTATGCACATATAGGTGATGTTTTCTGAACATCCTGATACATTATTTGCATTTTCCTGAGTTTGTATCAACTTGTTATGAAGTTTCCAAATAATGGTCAAAGTCGTTAGAACATTCATAACAAGTTGATACAAACTCAAAAAAATGCAAATAAGTTATCAGGATGTTCAGAAAACATCACCTACATTTGCATGCAATTTTTATTCATGAAAATATATATTGTTTATACCTATTTATTTTTAATAATGTTAATAACATTAATTACCTCGGGTAGTTAAACGATGCTTTTGTCCTGAATGCAAATGATATGCCCATAAAGGTAATGCTTATCTGAACATTTTGATATCTTATTTGCATTTTTCTGAGTTCGTATGAATTAGTTATGATTTTTCAAAGTTTTGGTCAAACGGTCAAAGGGCATTCGAGGGACCTTGATGGAAAAAGTAAGGGCAAAACTGAGCAAGCTCGAAAAGTAAGGGCAAAACCCGTGGGTAGGAACCAACTAGGGGTAAAAATGCAATTGTCCCTTTTATTTAACAATAACCAGTGTACTTAGACCGGCACAATACCAATTCGAATGACTATGTTTGCTTGTTGTGGAATGTTAGGCTTGTTGTAGTTAACACACCTTTCCACCTGTTTTGCTTTACTAGCATGCTTAAACCTACACACTGAAGCTATCTTTGGAGATTATTTTTTCAGCCATGGGTAACTTTGGTTGATGTTTAGCCTATTGTGCTTAACTTGCCTCTCGATGTACCTACACATGACAATTTTCGGAATGACTGCTATTTTCCATCGAGGTTAGTTTCATCCCATGGCTTATATATACTCACTGTTCAGGATATCGGTAGCTAGTACCATATAGGTCAGGGGCTGATAAGGGACTAATCGGTGAATCGGACTTTTAACTAAATATATTTGTAACCCATTTATCGTTAGGTTAACTAGGGCCATATGTAATATATCTGAGGATACATAGCAACATGCACTGTACTTAATGTCTAAATATGCAATCCTAGGCTACATAGCAAAAAGGAGGAGTGTTACCTTAATGTTATGATGATGTCTAGATATACGTAGAAGAGCAGCAACAGCAGCAACGCCAACACCAACAACAATACAGCCCTGTTTGGGTACTCAACTTAGGTAGAGGTTAGATTTAGTTTCTAGATCATGACTAACCCTGAACTAACTCCATCCAAAGAGGTGTTTGGATGACAGGGTTAGATTGACAATAAATGCACTAGGAGAACTGGCTCCAATTAGCACCTCTTGGGTTGGATAGTTTTTTTGGGTGGGTTAGATGCAACTAGCTCAAGCTAGCCCTCATGTTTGGATATGCTTTAGGGCTATCTGAGCTCAAACTAGCTCAAACTAACTCTAACCCATGGATACAGCAACAGTTAATGAACCGACAATTTGTAAGAATGCAATAAACTCCTTCTATCCCATAATATAAGATGTTAATTCATCTAATATGTGAGTATATTGGATGTTTTAAGATATTATAAAAGAGTGTTGTACTACATCATTGTGCAATTGTTGTTTAGCTTCTAATATTAACTTGGTGTTTTAGGTACATATCTCATTGGTAAAGATCCGCGCTTCGACCCTTTCTACGCATGGGGCAATGAGATATCGATGAACCGGCATCAAGTGAGGAAGCTGAAAAAATTCTTAGTAAAATGGGTCAAAAGATGGCAATTAAACTATTTATTTACACTTTATCCAAGACAACAACGAACTGCGGGATGGTAAGTAAGAACTCTATAGCCTTCTTTTTACTGCCCATAATGAGTTGTGTTAGATGACAATGCCTGAATCTTTTTCCTTTGCATTGGTTCCCAAAGAAGTTTACTCAAGATTACCTCTCAAACTACATGATTGGTGGGCATGCAAAGGTTAAAGTATTTCTACCAGAACACGATGATTATCTAGATGTTTTCATGAAGGCCGTGAAGGATGGGCGATCGACCATCACAAGAGGTTGGACTAGAGTTGCGCGTGCCTTCTGCATGGAGGAGGGCACAATATGGGCATTCCGCTTCACCTTGTTCAGCAACCAAAATGTATTTTGCCTCTTTCTTTACCGTCTTTAATGGTACAAGTATACAACTATGGTTCATCATTCTTTATTTAGTTCTTATGTAATTCTTGAACATATGTTTGAATCTGATGGATATGAATAAAACTATAGCATAGATTCAAATTCAAATTCAAATCCGGTACAATTTGAAATAGCAGCAATGAAATTACAGTGAAATTACGCTTTCCAGGTCATTATGGCACACACGGTTGATGTGTTTTAATTCGGATCTGGTGTCAAGTTATCTACAACTGGACATTAACAAATTCCCATCTACCTATAACCGCAGGCACGGCTTTTGAAAGTTTATACCCTGCAGGGGTGTCCCAACTTAGCCCATGACAAGCTCTCGCGATCAACGAAGGATATACCTTCTCCCAGGAAGACGCGATCAGACTCGGAATCCCGGTTTACAAGACATTTCTTGTTCTCAGGGCAACACCGGATGAACACTAGGTACAACTAAAACCAGACCTCGAGTTTCCCCGAGGTGGCACTGGAAGTGGCTCTGGTTCGGACCAACACTTAGACAAGCATTGGCCCGGGGGGGGTTGTAATAAAGATGACCCTTGGGTTAATTACTCCCAAGGGAAATATAGGTGGTGGTGAGGCAAATGGTAAAACCAAGGTTGGGCCTTGCTGGAGGAGTTTTATTCAAAGCAAACTGTCAAGGGGGTCCCATAAATCACCCGACCGCGTAAGGAACGCAAAATCCGGGAACATAACACCAGTATGACGAAAACTAGGGCGGCAAGAGTGGAACAAAACACCAGGCATAAGGCCGAGCCTTCCACCCTTTACCAAGTATATAGATGCATTAATAATATAAGAGATATTGTGATATCCCAACCAAAATCCTGTCCACCATGGAGAAATCTTCAACTTCACCTGCAACTAGCAACTCTATAAGAGGGGCTGAGCAAAGCGGTAACATAGCCAAGCAACGGTTTGCTAGGAAGGGTGTCAAAGGTTAGAGGTTCATGACAATTTGGGAGGCTTGATGAGCAAAAGATAGGTAACGCACCATAGCGATAGAACGAAGCAACTAGCATAGCAATGATAGTAGTGAGATCCAGGGTAGCGGTCATCTTGCTTGAAATCCCGCAAGGAAGAAGAACGAGTCCATGAAGAAGACAAGCGGACATAGTCGAACGAATCCTCACAACTCCGGAACGAAACCGAAGGCAACCCGGAAAGAAGCAAACAACATGGTAAACAAACATCACATAAACATGGCATGACGCACACACAAGTATGATGCATGTCCGATTTAAAGAGGCATGGCATGGCAAAGTGCAACAAACAATACTACAAATTAAGTGGAGCTCAATATGCAACGAGTTGCATATTGACAAAACACCACATGGACATATTTAGTTTAATCTCCTTTAGGTACACAACAATATTAAATGTTGTTAAACATGGCAAGAGGTGAAGCATATGAAAAGCACCTATCTGGACAAGTTTAAATGAGGCCGGAACAACAAACAACAATTCCGGAAAATCCTCATGTCCAAATTAGCAATTTAATGCAACAACAATTTTTAAGCATTTAAATGTTGTTATCATGATGCGGATGACATATACAAGTTTTATGCAATTTTTATGAAAAAGTTGACATGAGCATGTTATGAAGCATTTGTCACCGTGGTGGAAAGAAAGTGTGCCACGGCAACGAATTCAAAAATGATGCCATGGCAACATATCGATTCTGGTAGCCAATGGAGATACCGGTGCAAAAGGAAGTGTGCGGGTGTGCGGAACATGCTAGAGATGGTGGGGTGCTCCCGACTACCGGGTTCCCACGGGTTAGTGGCATGGAAACGAGTGACAATTCGGACACGGTGCAAATGGCACATCTCATACAACACATGCATTCGGTCCACGGCGGTCGTCTCGGCGGTTATACCTTTGAAGCATGCATTTTCGGAGCGGATCAAGTTCGTCGAAGGAAGTAGTGGTACACGGGCCGTAGTGTAAGTAGTTGTTCTCGCGACGATAGTGGAAGTAGACGTTCACGGGTCGTCGTGGGAAGTAGTCATACACGGCGCCGGTAGTCGTACACGTTTGGAGAGGAACTTGTCGTATCCAAGTCCTTCGGGATTCCTTGTTGTACTTGCATTTCAATGCAGTACTTGGCGATTCCAGGATGTAGAGGTACACTTGTCGTAGACGTCCAGTGCATCCATAGAGGTACTTGGCGCCCGGTGCGGTACTTGGCGATCCAAAAGAAATGCTCCTGTTCAAGGAGGTCTCGGTCTTGGCGATCTCATGGATGGCAGAGGCATGGTGCAGGGTCGACGGGAGCAAGAGGTGCACGGAGGCCTCGATGTGCAGGGGGTCGCTGGGCCTTGGCGTGATGCAGGGACAATGGCCGCGGGACTTGGCGCGGATCTGAAGGCACGCTGGTAGACGGGGCAGCGACCAGGCACGGGGTGGTTGCGGTCAACGCGAGCGAGGAGCGGGACGAGGCGCTGGTCGTCGTTGTTCTCGCGCAGGGGCGAAGGAGAGGAGGCGGGTAGGGTGCCGGTGACCGAGAGCAGAGCTCCGGCGAACGGGGCGAAGGGGCGGCGAGGTCTTGGGCATCCGGATCTGGCCGGGAACGGGCTTGGACGGCACCGGTGCAGGGACGAGGATGAGGCAGGAGGTCGCGCGAGGTGGAGTCGACAGCAGCACGCCATGGGAGGCGGAGCTCGCGGCAGGAGGTGAAGAAGACGGTGTGACGGCGGGGCGAGGAACGGAGGGGCCACGGGGCCGCTGCGTGCCTGTCGGAGCGAAGCGATGCGTGCGGGCGCGCGTGGAGAGGCTCGGGGTTGAGCTACTGGCGCTCAACGAAGATAGCGCGGAGGACGACGGATGCGGGCGCAGGTGCTCGAGGAGCTCCTCTCCTCGAGCGCTCGGGTGACAAGGGTTTGGCGAGAAGGAGGCGCGGGATCGAGAGGGAGAGAGGTTAGCGCTGCCCTCTCCCTGCGTGACGGTGCTTGGGAGGGAGATGGGGATCGAGCAGGAGGCTCTCCCCTGGCACTAGGGTTAGGGGCGGCTGGGCCTAGGCGCAGATGGGCCTTGGAGGCTGGGCCGGCCTGGTTGGTGGGCTCTCTTCTCTCTCTCCCTCTAATTTTCTTTAACAGAAAAGATTAGAGAGAAGGAAAGGAAGAGGGGTTAGGGAAAGGAATTTGAGCACGAAGACAATTTTCCTGGGCTCATAAAAATAAGCTTGACCCAAGAAAAAAGAAGTTGGCACGAATGCAAGATTTAAATTCAAACTCATTTGAATTAATTCAAATGGTTTGAACTAGGACAAGGTTTAGGAGTGGCCAAAATGTTGAGATTTTTGGTGGAGCTCCGGAAAGCGATAAAAGAATTTATGGAGAAAGTTTGAGGTCAAGAAGTGATATAACAAAGGCATGGAATATTTTGCAAGTGTGTTATGGTGAATTCCAAATTAGTGGAATATTTATTAGCTCCCTAAAAATAGTAGGAGACTTTGAATATGTTTTAAAGAGAAATCACCATGTGAATATCCCCCGATTTAAATAGATCAACGATCTATGCAATTTATTTAGGTGAGTTTTAAAAAGGGGGGTTGCATGACGACATGATGCAATGCAAAAGTGCAATGATGAATGCATCAAACAAAACAAATCACACGACAAAACTTGAAATAGCTGGAAGTCTTCTGGAGCGTCGGTCTCGGGGCGTTACAATGCACATCATCTTTGAAGGAAAAAATAAACAAACCTCTACATGGTAAAAAACAAGGTATACTTTGACATTTAGTTAGAATAGTGGAGTTGATCATGCATTGTGCCACTGATTTTTCATGTTACAAAAATCTTATTAATCAACAAAGAGATTAAAAAATTGATCAAAAAATAAAAATGTGTAAGACATGAGACCATGGGATATTGAACCCGTGATCAATAAGTTTGTAGCATTAGTGGCACTACCATCCACACTATACAGATGAGTGTTGATTTTTTGTGATTGTATAGTGCATTAAGGAAGTAGCTAATTCAGTACCCTTTCGACCATCAGATGGATGATGGACGCCTCGTCTATGTCTGCTGATACGTCTCCGTCGTATCTATAATTTTTGATTGTTCCATGCCAATATTATTCAACTTTCATATACTTTTGGCAACTTTTTATACTATTTTTGGTACTAACATATTGATCCAGTGCACAGTGCCAGTTCCGGTTTGTTGCATGTTTTATGTTTCACAAAAACCCAATGTCAAACGGATTCCAAACGGGATAAAAATGGACGAAGAATACTTTTAGAATATTTGTGATTTTCTAGAAGAAAAATCAACGCGAGACGGTGCCCGAGGGGGCCACGAGGCAGGGGTCGCGCCCCAGGGGGGCAGGCGCGCCCCTGACCCTCGTGGGCACCCCATAAGGCAGTTGACGCTCTTCTTTTGCCGCAAGAAAGCTAATTTTCGGAGAAAAATTTGGGCGAAGGTTTCAATCCAATCGGAGTTACGTATCTCCGGATATATAAGAAACGATGACAGGGTAGAATACCAGAGCGCAGAAATAGAGAGAGACAGAGAGACAGATCCATTCTTGCTGGGGCTCTCACCCCTCCGATGCCATGTTTGCCAAGGACCAGAGGGGAAACCCTTCTCCCGTCTAGGGAGAAGATCAATGAAGAACAAGAAGAAGGGGGCTCTCTCCCCCTTGCTTCCGGTGGCGCCGGAACACTGTCGGAGGCCATCATCATCACCGCGGTCTACACCAACACCTCCATCATCTTCACCAACATCTCCATCACCTTCCACCCTTCTATATTCAACGGTACACTCTCCCTCCACCCGCTGTACCCTCTACTTGAACATGGTGCTTTATGCTTCATATTTTTATCCAATGACGTGTTGCCATCCTATGATGTCTGAGTAGATTTTTGTTGTCCTACCAGTGATTGATGAATTGCTATGACTGGTTTAATTTGCTTGTGGTTATGTTGCTGTCCTATTGTGCCCTCCGTGTCGCGCAAGCGTGAGGGATTCCCGTTGTAGGGTGTTCCAATATGTTCATGATTCGCTTATAGTGGGTTGCTTGAGTGACAGAAGCATAAACCCGAGTAAGGGGGTTGTGGCGTATGGTATAAAGGGGACTTGATACTTTAATGCTATGGTTGGGTTTTACCTTAATGATCTTTAGTAGTTGTGGATGCTTGCTAGAGTTCCAATCATAAGTGCATATGATCCAAGAAGAGAAAGTATGTTAGCTTATGCCTCTCCCACATAAAACTTGCTATCGGTCTAGTAAAGTAGTCAATTGCTTAGGGACAATTTCACAACTCCTACCACCACTTTTCCACACTCGCTATTTTACTTTATTGCTTCTTTATCTAAACAGCCCCTAGTTTATATTTACGTGCTCTTTATATTCTTGCAAACCTATCCAACAACACCTACAAAGTACTTGTAGTTTCATACTTTTTCTAGGTAAAGCGAATGTTAAGCGTGCGTAGAGTTGTATCGGTGGTCGATATAACTTGAGGGAATATTTGTTCTACCTTTAGCTCCTCGTTGGGTTCGACACTCTTACTTATCGAAAGAGGCTACAATTGATCACCTACACTTGTGGGTTATCAAGACCTTTTTTTGGCGCCGTTGCCGGGGAGTCATGGCGTGGGGTGAATATTCTCGTGTGTGCTTGTTTGCTTTATCACTAAGTAATTTTTATTTGCTATTATTAGTTGTTTTCTATCTTTAGTTATGGGTAGGAAGCGCAAAATACCAAAAAATTTAGTTGTACCTACTGAACGAATGGTTGAAGAACCACTCAAAATCTGTCACACTCCTGAAGCTTTTTACTTGGATCATTTTCGATCCCTTTGTGCTCGTGATGAAACCCCAACTAGCTTAGTTGAGGGCAAATTTTTAGATGAGCATGCTTGTTATGTGCGACACCATATATCTGAAAAAGTGAAACTTTTACTGGATCAAATTCATTGTTTGCAATGTTATGCTTGGAATTTATGTGAAATATATGATGTTACTTATTGTTCTAAAAACCCTAGGAAACACCTTCCCTACCTATGTGAGTTTATTGATAAAGGTATTGTATCTTCGTATGCTAAGGGTGTTTATAATTACTCTGATGTTCAACAAATTGAAGAATTTGTTGCTTTTAAGTGTGCTTATGAAATTGCTTCTTTGATTGAAAAGTATGATGCCACTCTTTACAAATCTGAAATTTTTGTCGTACTTGAATATTTTTATGATAATTATGCTTCTAATGCCTATGTTAAACCATATATTGAGGAATTCTCCGCTGTCCAAGAAGAGACTAATATTTTGCAGGAGTCTATGGAAGAAGAAATTGAAGAAACTGTGAGCTCATTGGATGAAAAAGATGACGAGGAGAGCGAAGAACAAAAGGAGGAAGAGCAGATTAGCTACCCGTGCCCACCTTCTAATGAGAGTAATTCTTCAACTCATACATTGTTTAATTTCCCTTCGTACTTACCAAAGGATGATTGCTATGATGATTTTTATGATCCCGTTTATTCTCTTGAATTACCCCTTTTTGATGATACTTGCTATGCTTGTGGCCAAGATGCCAATATGAATTATGCTTATGCAGATGAACTTGCTATAGTTCCTTATGTTAAACATGAAATTGTTGCTATTGCACCCACACATGATAGTCCTATTATCTTTTTGAACTCTCCGGACTACACAATATCGGAGAAGTTTGTGCTTATTAAGGATTATATTGATGGGTTGCCTTTTACCACTACACATGATGATTTTGATAGATATAATATGCATGTGCTTGCTGCTCCTACTTGCAATTATTATTAGAGAGGAACTACATCTCCGCCTCTTTATGTTTCCAACACGATAGAATTGCAAGAAACTTCTTATACTATGCATTAGCCTTTACTATGTGTGCATGAATTGTTCTTTTATGACATGCCGATGCATAGGAAGAGAATTAGACTTCTTTGTTACATGATATATGTTACTTTGTTCTCACTACTAAATTACAAATCATTGTTAATTAAAATTGGCTTTGATATACCTTGGGATCCGGGTGGATCCATTACTTGAGCATTTTCTGCTTAGCTTAATGGCTTTAAAGAAAGCGCTGACAGGGAGACAACCCGGAAGTTTTAGAGAGTCATTTATTTCTGTTGAGTGCTTTTATAAAGTTTTAAAAACAAAAAAATAAAGAGGGGAACCCAAAACTTTTCAAAAAGGAAAGTGAAAGTGAGAAAGACAAGCATTGTTGAAGTGGGGGAGCTCCTTGAACTTTGTTCATGCTCATGGAAACTTTGTGAATCTTAATTACAGAAACTTTTCAACAAAAATAATAATCCCCTTGTAAAATTCCATTGTATTATAAAAATAATGTGCCAAGGTATGCCTTTAGGATGTTTACAATGCGTGTTGGTTTGTACGGTGCAGGACAGAAACTTTGGCTGTAGTGCGCGATTTTACATTTTTTGCTGGAACGTAAAACGGTTCTGAAACGTTTTGCACTGTCTTGCTGTATTTTTTTGTATTTTTACTAATTTTGGTATAATTTTTGGGGTACTATAAGTATGGTGAATGTCCAGATTGCTACAGACTGTTCTGTTTTTGACAGATTCTATTTTTGATGCATAGTTTACTTGTTTTGATGAAACTATCAAGTTCTATCAGTGGATTAAGCCATGGAAAAGTTATATTGAAGTAGACACAATGCAAAAACAAAATATGAATTGGTTTGCAACAGTACTTATAGTAGTGATTTGCTTTATTGTACTAACGGATCTTACCTAGTTTTCTGTTGAAGTTTTGTGTGCATGAAGTGTTTGATCGAGGAGGTCTCTATATGAGAAAAAGGAAGAGAGGCAAGAGCTCAAGCTTGGGGATGCCCAAGGCACCCCAAGTAAATATTCAAGGAGACTCAAGCATCTAAGCTTGGGGATGCCCCGGAAGGCATCCCCTCTTTCTTCAACAAATATCTGTATGTTTTCGGATTCGTTTCGTTCATGCGATATGTGCAAGTCTTGGAGCGTCTTTTTCATTTAGTTTTCACTTTTATTTTATGCACCATGCTGGTATGAGATAGTCCTTGGTTCATTTATATAATTCTCATTTCACTTCACTTAAATCTTTTGAGTATGGCTTTATAGAATGCTTCATCTGCTTCACTTATATCATTTGAAGTTTGGATTGCCTGTTTCTCTTCACATAGAAAACCGCCATTTGTAGAATCCTCTTTTGCTTCACTTATATTTGTTAGAGCGTGGGCATATCTTTTGTAGAAAGAATTAAACTCTCTTGCTTCACTTATATCAATTTAGAGAGATGACCTGAATTGGTCATTCACATGGTTAGTCATAAAATCCTACATAAACTTGTAGATCGCTGAATATGATATGTTTGATTCCTTGCAATAGTTTTGCGATATAAAGGTGGTGATATTAGAGTCATGCTAGTGGGTGACTGTCGATTAGTATAAATACTTGTGTTGAGGTTTGTGATTCCCATAGCATGCACGTATGGTGAACCGTTATGTAACGAAGTTGGAGCATGAGATATTTTTTATTGTCATCCTTTGTGTGGAGGTCGGGGGCGCGTGATGGTTAACTCCTACCAACCTCCACCCTAGGAGCATGTGTGTAGTACTTTGTTTCGTTGGATAATAAATTTTTGCAATAATTATGTGAGTTCTCTATGACTAATGTTGAGTCCATGGATTATACGCACTCTCACCCTTCCATCATTGCTAGCCTCTTCGGTACCATGCATCGCCCTTTCTCACCTCGATAGTTGGTGCAAACTTCACTGGTGCATCCAAACCCCGTGATACGATACGCTCTATCACACATAAACCTACTTATATCTTACTCAAAACAGCCACCATACCTACCTATCATGGCATTTCCATAGCCATTCCGAGATATATTGCCATGCAACTTCCATCATCATCATATACATGACTTGAGCATTCATTGTCATATTGCTTTGCATGATCGTAAGATAGCTAGCATGATGTTTTCATGGCTTGTACGTTTTTGATGTCATTGCTATGCTAGATCATTGCACATCCCGGTACACCGCCGGAGGCATTCATATAGAGTCATATCTTTGTTCTCGTATCAAGTCGTAATATTGAGTTGTAAGTAAATAGAAGTGTGATGATCATCATTATTAGAGCATTGCCCCAGTGAGGAAAGGATGATGGAGACTATGATTCCCCTACAAGTCGGGATGAGACTCTGGACTTAATGAAAAAGAAAAGGAAAGGCCAAAGAAGCCCAAATAAAAAAAGGGGGCCAAAGAAGCCCACCAAAAAAAGAGAAAATAAAAAAATGAGAGAAAAAGAGAGAAGGGGCAATGTTACTATCGTTTTACCACACTTGTGCTTCAGAGTAGCACCATGTTCTTCATATAGAGTGTCTCCTATATTGTCACTTTCATATACTAGTGGGAATTTTAATTATAGAACTTAACTTGTATATTCCGATGATGTGCTTCCTCAAATGCCCGAGGTCTTCATGAGCAAGCAAGTTGGATGCACACCCACTTAGTTTTCAGGTTGAGCTTCCATACACTGATAGCTCTTAGTGCATCTGTTGCATGGCAATCCCTACTCCTCACATTGACATCAATTGATGGGCATCTCCATAGCCCGTTGATTAGCCGCGTCGATGTGAGACTTTATCCTTTTTGTCTTCTCCACATAACCTCCACCATCATATTCTATTCCACCCATAGTGCTATATCCATGGCTCACGCTCATATATTGCGTGAGAGTGGATAAGTTTGAGAATACTAAAGTATGAAACAATTGCTTGGCTAAAACCGGGGTTGTGCATGATTTGAATATTTTGTGTGATGAAGATGGAGCATAGCCAGACTATATGATTTTGTAGGGATAACTTTCTTTGGCCATGTTGTTTTGAAAAGACATGATTGCTTTATTAGTACGCTCGAAATATTATCGTTTTTATGTCAAATGATAGACTATTGCTTTGAATCACTTGTGTCTTAATATTCATGCCATGATTAGATATATGATCAAGATTACACTAGGTAGCATTCCACATCAAAGATTATCTTTTTATCATTTACCTACTCGGGGACGAGCAGGAGTTAAGCTTGGGGATGCTGATGCATCTCTGTCATGTCTATAATTTTTTATTGTTCCGTGCCAATATTATTCAATTTTCATATACTTTTGGCAACTTTTTATACTATTTTTGGGACTAACATATTGATCCAGTGCCCAGTGCCAGTTCCTATTTGTTGCATGTTTTCTATTTCGTAGAAACCCAATATCAAACGGATTCCAAACGGGATAAAAATGGACGGAGAATATGTTTGGAATATTTGTGATTTTTTGGAAGAAAAATCAACGCGAGACGGTGCCCGAGGGGGCCACGAGGTAGGGGGCGCGCCCCTGACCCTCGTGGTCACCCCGTAAGGCGGTTGACGGTCTTCTTTTGCCGCAAGAAATCTAATTTTTGGAGAAAAATCTGGGCAAAGGTTTCAATCCAATCGGAGTTACGGATCTCCGGATATATAAGGAACGGTGAAAGGGCAGAATACGAGAGTGCAGAAACACAGAGAGACAGAGAGACATATCCAATCTCGGAGGGGCTCTCGACCCTCCCATGCCATTGGAGCCAAGGACCAGAGGGGAAACCCTTCTCCCATCTAGGGAGAAGGTCAAGGAAGAAGAAGAAGAAGGGGGGCTCTCTCCCCCTTGCTTCCGGTGGCGCCGGAACGCCGCCGGAGGCCATCATCATCACCGTGATCTACACCAACACCTCCATCATCTTCACCAAGATCTCCATCACCTTCCCCCCTTCTATATTCAGTTGTCCACTCTCCCGCAACCCGTTGTACCCTTTACTTGAACATGGTGCTTTATGCTTCATATTATTATCCAATGATGTGTTGCCATCCTATGATGTTGAGTAGATTTTCGTTGTCCTACCGGTGATTGATGAATTGCTATGATTGGTTTAATTTGCTTGTGGTTATGTTGCTGTCCTATTGTGCCCTCCATGTCGCGCAAGCGTGAGGGATTCCCGCTATAGGGTGTTGCAATACGTTCATGATTCGCTTATAGTGGGTTGCTTGAGTGACAGAAGCATAAACCCGAGTAAGGGGGTTGTGGCGTATGGGATAAAGGGGACTTGATACTTTAATGCTATGGTTGGGTTTTACCTTAATAATCTTTAGTAGTTGTGGATGCTTGCTAGAGTTACAATCATAAGTGCATATGATCCAAGAAGAGAAAGTATGTTAGCTTATGCCTCTCCCACATAAAACTTGTTATCGGTCTAATAAAGTAGTCAATTGCTTAGGGACAATTTCACAACTCCTACCACCACTTCTCCACACTCGCTATATTTACTTTATTGCTTCTTTATCTAAACAGCCCCTAGTTTATATTTACGTGCTCTTTGTATGCTTGCAAACCTATCCAACAACACCTACAAAGTACTTCTAGTTTCGTACTTGTTCTAGGTAAAGCGAATGTTAAGCGTGCGTAGAGTTGTATCGGTGGTTGATAGAACTTGAGGGAATATTTGTTCTAACTTTAGCTCCTCGTTGGGTTTGACACTCTTACTTATCGAAAGAGTCTACAATTGATCCCCTACACTTGTGGGTTATCATCTGCCGCCTCGCATCCCTTGTCAAGCACCTCCATTGCGTTCCCACTGGTTCAAGTTCGCACCGGTCCACACTAGGCAACCACTGAATATAAGGAGTGGTTCCATCCACAGTACCAACGAATCCCAGAAAAATCCACAACCCCCTTTCTATCGACAATGGTGTGTACGCCCCCTACCACACCTACATCTCCATGGCTGGTGACATGCCACATAGGTCACCAAGACCACCCAATGTCGAGCCCGACCAAACCCAACCCACTCATGCCTCCTACACGTCACCAACCAATGTTGCGTCTTATCCGTCCCCCTCATCAACTACACCGGTTCAGGCACTTGCCTCATCATCAAGGAAGCGAAAACCCATGGCCAAGGAGATGGGTGATGACGACCATGAATGGGCCTCACAGCAACGTCACCTCAGCGACACACAGGAGGACTGCACCGATGAGGTCCTTCGTCAAATAGATGAGGTAGGCCGTGAGTGCGACCATCTCTTGGAGCGAGTCGATAAGATCCGGGTGGCAGCTCATCGCCAAGTGGTAGACATGCACCGCGATATTGACGAACTCGGGCCAAGATTACAGGAGGTCCACCGTGTCGGCACTAAAGCGGAGATCGAGGCGGCATATAAGATCTCTAATGTGAAGGTGCATGCCGAAGAAACCATCAGTGAGGCAAAATGAGCTATCTAAGAGGCCGTCATTGTGGCCGACATCAAGCTTTCCATGGCCACGTGAAAGTGCAGCTAATCCCCGGGTGGTTTTGGTGATTTATGACAACATATAGCTCACTGAACTAATATCCATTCTGTCGGCGTTCTGGGAATAGGGGTCTCCTGACTTGCCTACCTGCGGCCTGCGGCATGGCTCATCACTGGCCTAGTACGGCCCGTCTTCATCAACCCAAGTTCAAGACCCTCGCAAGGGACCAAGCCTCGCGGGGCGGACGACACAAGGCCTCCTCAGGGGCAGCCTCACCAGGCAGGCTCGGGATGAGGCGGAGAGATCAAGGAAAGGGATACCTCGCGAGGCACTCATGACGCAAGCCATGACGATCAAGACCAGGCGGGCGCCAGCCTGCGCAGTGTCCTCGTTTCCTCTTTGGTGCAAAGGGGGGCAAGCGCAGGCGCAGAGTACCGAGGCATTATGCAAAGGTTTCCATATTGGTGCAACGAGACCAAGACCAGTAGAGCGGCAGGACGGAGGTCACCGTGGAGCGCAAGACGACGTCATCACCAGTGCCTTTGGCAGTCGAAGACCACCTTTAGTCAGGATAGCTTGTACTAGCTGTCCTCTTACGAAATGGCCATTGTTAGCTCCCTTCCAGCTCAATATTTGGGAAGAGGACCAGGGCCTCTATATATAGAGATAGCCACCACAATAGAAGGGGATCTGATCAAATCCTGGACAAGTAGAACACCACCACCACAAGAACACTTCTCCTCGTGAGGTTGTTCTTCCTCTGTACTGTTCATCATCAGCCCTAGAGGCAATCCACCACACCACACACAGGAGTAGGGTATTACACCACAACGGTGGCCCGAACCTGTATAAATCTTATGTCTCTTATGTTGTTCATCGTACTAGCTTAGATTTGCGGCGAGGTTTCGGGGCGTGTATTAGTAGGGAGAGGATCTTCGTGCGCACCCCAGAGTTTGAACCTTAAGGGTTTTGCCGAAACCCGATATCCTACATTTGGTGCACCAGGTAGGGTTGCGCCGGAGCCCTCCCTTCCGTCTGCTCGCTCTCCACCAGCACCACACTTCGCCCCCATGGCGGACAACGCGCCACCGGCTCTGGCGGCCGACACCAGTGCTGGGGCTCGGGGGCTCCGGGCCTTGGCCCCCGCCTTGCGGCAGGTGCAGTGGCCGCACAAGTTCAAGCTAGAGATGTCGCCACGCTAAAACGGCGCAACAGATCCGCTGGCTTTACTGCTGGCATACGAATAGGCCGTCCTCAAGGCTGGAGGCGACGACAAGGTCATGGCCAACTGGTTTCCCATGGCCCTCGCCAGTGTCCCACGCATTTTGCTTCTCAACCTGCCAACATCTTCTGTGGCCTCCTGGGAGGAGCTGCACAACCACTTCCTCACCCACTATGCTGCACCGGCACCCCCGGTCATCGCAGCTCTCCTGGGCGGCTCATAGGCGCCACCCTCAGGCCGCCATGTCAAGTCGTTCGTCTGCCAGATCGGTGCCGCCCTCACGCGGCAAGGAGCTCCTCTGGGCGGCACCCAAGGCCGACCTGACCTTCAACTCGGACGATCACCCCGTCAACACCGCCTACTCGGGTGCGCTCCCAATGCTTTGCACGCCCACCATCTGCCAGGTGGCCATCACCAGGACCCTCACGACAGTGGCGCCGGCCTCAACGTGCTCTCGGTGGAGGCCTTCAGCCTCCTCCATGAAACGCTAGAATGCTCCGACTTAGCAAGCCCTTTTCGGGCGTCGGGGGCGGTTCCTCCGGCTCCCTGTGGCAGATCCGCCTTCCTGTGACCTTCGGCACCCACGACAACTTCTGCACGGAGTTGGTCAACTTCGACATCGCCCACATTGGCCTCCCGTACAATGCCATCCTCGGGTACCCTGCCTTGGCCCAGTTCATGGCAGCGACCCATCGGGCCTATAACCTCATGAAGATGCCCGGGAGCAGCGGCATCCTCACCGTAGCTGGGGATACAATGGATGCTTTGCTAGCGCTCAAACTTGCCCTCAAGACAACTGCAACAACGCAGCCTGCCGGTGCGGACACCTCCAAGGCCAAGGAGGTTGCGCCGACCAAGAAGAAGCAGTTGTTCACCCAGGACAAGGCGGAGACCAAGTAGGTACCCGTTGATGATTACGGATCCTCCGGCGCCACCTTCACCATAGGTGCCAATCTCGACCCTGACTAGGAGGAGGCACTGGTGAAATTCCTGTGCTCGAATAAGGAGGTGTTCGCGTGGGAACCCAAGCAGCTAGCGGGGGTCCCAAGGTAGGTGATTGAGCATCACCTGAATGTGTGCCCCAATGTATGCCCCATGAAGTAGAAAGCAAGGCGGCAGTCCACCGAGAAGCAGGCCTTCATTGTCCAAGAAACCCGCAAGCTGGAGGCGGCAGGTGTTATTCGCGAGCTTCGCTACCCCGAATGGCTGGCAAACCCTGTCATTGTGCCGAAAAAGGGAGGAAAAGAGCGCATGTGTGTCGACTTCACCAACCTCAACAAGGCATGCCCTCAAGATCCGTTCCCACTCCCTCGCATCAACCAAATTGTTGAGTCCACCACCGAGTGCGACCTTCTATGTTTCCTGGATGCATTTTAGTGCTATCACCAAATCAAGATGGCGGTAGAAGATGTAGAGAAGACGGCTTTCCTGACCCCATGTGGGGTATACTGCTACACCTGCATGCCGTTTGGACTGCGCAATGCGGGCACAACCTTCCAGCGGCTGATGCGTATCGACTTAAGCCGGCAGCTCGGGAAAAATGCCGAGGCTTACGTCGACGACATTGTGGTGAAGTCTCGGGAGGGGAAGACCTTGATCCAGGACCTGGAAGAGACCTTCGCGAGCCTCCGCGAAGTGGACCTGCGACTCAACCTGGAAAAGTGCATGTTTGGCGTTCCTTCCGGCAAGCTTCTGGGCTTCCTCGTGTCCCACAGGGGGGTCGAGGCCAACCCGAAGAAGGTCAAGGCGATCGAAGACATGAGTCCACCGCAAACCCTTAGAGAAATGCAGAAGCCCACCGGATGTGTAACTGCGTTAGGGCGCTTCATCTCCAAGATGGGGGAGCGCGCCTTGCCTTTCTTCAAGTTGATGAAGAGGAAGGGTCCATTCGAATGGACATAGGAGGCCGACCAAGCGTTTCAAGACCTCAAGAAGTACCTGACCAGCCCTCCCGTGATGGTGGCACCACGCTCTCTCGAGCCCCTGGTGCTCTACCTCGCCGCCACACCCTACTCTGCCAGTGCAGCTCTGGTGGCGGTTCGGGAAGAGTGTCAGACCAAGGCTGCACCACGACCGGCCACGGCCCTGGCCGCGGCAGCACAAGACCAAGAAGGCCTCGCGAAGACCAAGGCCTCGGCAGATGGAGACCAGTCTCAACAGGAAGGCGCCCCTAGGGCTGAAGAGGCCGCACCAGGTGGCCAGGTGATGGGGGCTCCGTCGACTCAGGAGGTGCCTAACCCTCCAGAGGGCACGGACCTCGTCAGCACACCCACCCTCATCGAGCATCCGGTGTATTTCGTTAGCACGGTGCTGCGGGATGCAAGGGCATGATACCCCATGCCTCAGAAGCTCTTGCTTGCACTGTTGGTGGCCTCGTGTAAGCTGTAGCACTACTTTCAAGGTCACCCCATCAAGGTCGTCTCGGCCTACCCATTGGAAAGGGTACTCAGGAGTCCCAACTCAGCTGGAAGGGTCACCGAATGGAACATCGAGTTGCAAGCATTTCAGTTGGAATTCAGCACAACCAGGGTCATTAAGGGAGCCACACTTTCATATTTTGTGGCGGAATGGACAGAGGCGCCAGGGCTTGAAGCAGGCGAGGATCGGTCACTTTCCCTAGGAAGTGAGGCACCAAATGGCTGGGTCATGTACTTCGATGGAGCATTCTAGCGGCACGGCACGGGGGCTGATGCAGTGCTTATATCCCCCACTCAGGACAAGCTCTATTACGCCGTGCATCTCTTTTTCCAGCATGGCGAGAAGGTCTCCAACAACATAGCAGAATACGACGGCCTCATAGCAGGCTTGAAAGCTGCAGCATCACTGGGGGTGAAGCGCCTCATTATCAAGGGTGATTCACAGCTCCTTGTCAACTTCTCCAACAAGGTGTATGAGCCAAAGGACGAGCACATGGAAGCGTATCTTGCGGAGGTGTGCAGGATGGAAAAGCAGTTTTGGGGGCTGGAGTTGCAGCATGTGCCCCGCAGCACCAACCAAGAGTCTAATGACATCGCCAGGAGGGCATCCAGGCGGCTGCCTCAGGAGCCTAGCATTTTCGAGGAACGACTCTTCAAGCCTTCGGCAGCGCCGTCACTCTCAAGCACAGCGCAACCTCGGGAGGAACTCCCTCAACCACATGCCACAGGAGCCCCAACCTGTGGCCCAACCTCGGGAGCACGCTTACTCCTTGCGCTAGAGCCTTAGGAGGGATGCTGGACCATGGAATTCAAGGACTACCTGATGCGAGGGATGCTACCAGAGAAAGAGGAGGACACGGAACGCGTTGCCCGGCAGGCCACGGCCTACTGCATCCAAGACGGAGAGCTCTACCGGAAGCGGCCAAATGATGTTTCCATGTGTTGCATCTCCGGGGAACAGGGGAAGGAGCTGTTGGCTGACATACACAGCGGAGATTGTGGACACCACTTATCCTCGCGAACCCTCGTTGGCAAGGTGTTTCACAGCGGATTCTACTGGCCTACGGCACTCAACGACGCAATCGAGCTAGTGAAGGCTTGCGAAGCCTGCCAATTCCATGCCAAGCAGATCCATCCGCCAGCTCAGGGCGTGCAGACCATCCCACTCTTGTGGCCGTTCGCGGTCTGGTGGCTGTATATCTTGGGCCCGTTTCCTCGAGCGCCTGGGGGCTACCGCTACCTCTACGTCGCCATTGACAAGTTCACCAAGTGGGCGGAGGTGGAAGCCGTCCGCGCCATCCCAGCTGGTTCTGCAGTCAAGTTCATCAAGGGCCTCGTGAGCCGATTCGGTGTCCCTAATCGGATCATCACCGACAACGGTTTGCAGTTCACCAGCAATCTCTTTAAAACATATTGTGCTAACCTTGGAATGCAGATATGCTACGCTTCAGTGGCACATCCCCGGAGTAACGGCCAAGCCGAGCGCGCCAACGCAGAGGTCCTGAAAGGCCTCAAAACCAGGACCTTCAAGAAGAAGCTGGAGGCCTGCAGCAGGGGCTGGTACGACAAGCTACAGTGCGTGCTGTGGTCCATCCGCACTACCGCCACCAAGTCGACTGGTGAGACCCCGTTCTTCCTCGTCTACGGAGCAGAGGCGGTCCTCCCCCACGAGGTCAGGCGTCGCTCCGCGTGGGTCCTAGTGTTTGATGAAGCGCAGCAGGACGCCATGCGGGGGATGGACCTCGTGCTGGGGGAGGAGCACCGTCGACAAGCTGCGCTATGAGCAGCAAGATACCAGCAGGCGCTGCGGCGATATCATTACCGCAACATCCGCCCCAGGACTCTTGAGGTAGGTGACCTCGTGCTCAGGCGAGTGCTCTCAAGGGAAGGGCTGCACAAGCTCTCACCGATGTGGGAGGCCCCGTTCAAGGTTGTTCATGTTTCTAGGCCTAGCGTCGCGCGCATGGAGACTTAGGTGGGGGTGCCCATCCCAAACGCTTGGAACATTCAGCACCTCCAGAAGTTCTACCCCTGAAGAAAGGCCCAGTTCCTGTGAAGAAAGGCCCAGTGCCTGTGAAGAAGGCCCAGTGCCTGTGAAAAAAGGCCCAGTGCCTATGAAGAAGGCCCGGTGCCTGTGAAGCTCGCCACCCCAGGAAAGGCTCGGTGCCTGTGAAGAAGGCCCAGTGCCTGTGAAGCTCGCCGCCCATGACACTCTCACGTAATAATGAGTTGGGGCTGTACATGCCCCGGAGTCTCTGGAGTGCCGCCCTTGGGCCTTGGGGACTCCCGCCCACGCCAGTGGCAGCACTTAGCTCCGCGTTGGTGAGAAGACGTCGAAGACTAGACTAGGTGCCGGACGCGGATTGTCATTTGCTTTCCACAGTTGGCGTGTTCTACCATATTTGAACCTTTATTGGAGTCACTTCTAGTGTTGTTTGCCGTCCTCTACCCCAGTTCTCTGTTTTCGGCTTTTGTCTGGCTCTCTCTCTCTCTCTCGCAAATCTCACGAGGGGGCTACACGGGCGCCCTCGCGAGCCCTTTTCTCACCTGGTTTTCGCGAGGCTCCCTCGTTCAAGTTCACAGTGGGAACACCCCTCCCTGTCCATGCCCCACGGGCATCACGACACAAAGCGCCGGGCCTAACACGGCAACCCTCGCGACCAAGGTTTAGAAACTATTCTCCCAACTAATCTTTGCAGATCTTAAGGTGCCGGCGAGGCCTCGAGCGGGTACCACACGAGGCGAAAACCACTACAAACATGCCGAGCTAAGTTGTTCCTATGCGGAGGCACATAATCACAACACCATAACACGACATAGGGACGATAAATGTAGCACGATAATTAGGGATCATAGTCTGTTGCACGCCCCCACGGGGCTACATACTTCTATCTCTCTATCTCAGTGCCGGAAAAGGAGAAAAACAAAATAAAAATGGCGCGCGCCCTACGACAGCTCGCGAGGAGGGGTCCGCATCATCCTCCCGAGATCGATCAGACTCCGCCTTACGCTTCACCGGGGCGCGGCGATGGGACGACCCACTACCGCCCTTGAAGCGGGTGCGGTGGCATGGTGGCTGATCGCGGCCACCGCTGGAGGAGCTGACACCGCAGGAGCCGCTGAAGCTCGGCGAGCTGCGGACGCCGCCAGGAGCGGGTCCGCCTTCGCCCTCGTCGCGGCCATCGCCAAGGCCAAGCACCTCATCGCCGTCATCGTCTTCAGGGCAGCACCCAGCACGGCGGATATCTTCTCCGAACACCCTCACGTAGAGGGTCGCGTCGCCGTCGTACTTGAAGTGGAGGGTGCACCGCCGTCCTAGGCCATGCGCGCGGGCAAACGTCTACCAACCCCGGGCCAGGGCCACGTTCCCGGTGACGGAGATCTCCACCGCGACCCAGGAGGCCGTGCTGCAGCAGCCGTCTGCCTGCAGCCAGAGCCCTCCAGGGCCAGCAGCCGGCAGTTTGCCGGTAAAAAAGCAAGGGAGCTGGAGCCAGTTGCCGGCCGGGTTGTCTGACCACACAACAAACTCTAGTAGCACCTCTACCGAATGGTAGCGCGGCCGGGGAGGCCACGCAGCCACGACACGCCTTCCTCCACCGACCGGGCTGCCTCGATATGGGCGGCCACCACCGCGCGAAGGACCACCACCATGACCACGAGAAGCCGCGACGGGAGTCGCGGAGGCGGCCACAGCCGCGCTTGGGTGGAGGAGAGCCAGGCCCTTCCTGGCAAGCCTTCCCCTTCTCTGCGGCCGAGAACCTCTTCACGGGCGCCATGGGACGCTGCAAGCAACCGGAGCGAGGAGGGAGGAGAAGCAGGAGGAGCAAGAACAGATGGACAACGGGGGCTCCCGCCCCTCCCCATTTATAGCCAAAGGGAGGCCAACCGCCGGCCTCCATGATCACAGGTAATGATGACTCTTTTTGCATGCAGGAGGGACTCGTCAAATCGAGCGGTTGCCGAGGCAGCGTGGGGAAGCAAAGATGCCCACGTCCAATTAATCACCACGCGCCTATCAAGGCCACAGGCTGTTGGGGCCCGCAGCGCTCCGCACTTGCCCTTTGGCTTCGCTGCTAAGCCAAGTTCGAGCGTGCCTTGGGCCCAGGGGCTACTGTCGGCGTTCTGGGAACGGGGGTCCCCAGACCTGCCTGACTGCAGCGTGGCTCATTAGTGGCCCAGTACGGCCTGTGTTCATCAACCCAAGTTCAAGATCCTCGTGAGGGACCAAGCCTCGCGGGGCAGATGACACAAGGCCTCCTCAGGGGCGGCCTCACCAGGCAGGCTCGCGAGGAGGCGGAGAGATCAAGGGAAGGGGTACCTCCCGAGGCGCTCATGATGCAAGCCATGACGATCAAGACCAGGCGGGCGCCGGCCTCCGTAGTGTCCTCCTTTCCTCTTTGGTGCAAAGGGGGGCAAGCGCTGGCGCGGAGTACCAAGACCAGCAGAGCGGCAGGACGGAGGTCACCATGGAGCCCAAGATGGCGTCATCACCAGTGCCTTTGGCAGTCGAAGACCACCTTTAGTCAGGATAGCTTGTACTAGTTGTCCTCTTACAAAATGGTTGTTGTTGGCTTCCTTCCCACTCAATATTTGGGAAGAGGACCAGGGCCTCTATATATAGAGATAGCCACCACAGTAGAAGGGGATCCGTTTGAATCCTGGACAAGTAGAACACCACCACCACAAGAACACTTCTCCTCGCGAGGTTGTTCTTCCTCTGTACTGTTCATCATCAGCCCAGAGGCAATCCACCACACCACACATAGGAGTAGGGTATTACACCACAATGGTGGCCCGAACCTGTATAAATCTTGTGTCTCTTGTGTTGTTCATCGTGCTAGCTTAGATTCGCGGCGAGGTTTCGGGGCATGTATCGGTAGGGAGAAGATCTTCATGCACACCCCAGAGTTCGAACCTTAAGGGTTTTGCCGGAACCCGATATCCGACACATTCAAGTTTAATATTTCAGAAAGTTTAATGAATAGCATGGCATGGACTAGAGATGTGGACCCCTCAAAATACTAAGGACACATGTTGGCAAAAGCTCAAGATTCTTTATTTATATTTTAGTGATCCAAGATCAAATTGAGTCCATAGGAAAGCCAATACTATTAAAAGGGGATGAGGTGTTGCTTAATGGTCTACTTGCTCAAAGTGCTTACTGATATTGCTCCAAAGCCCTCAACCACTTTCTCATTACAAATACATCCAAAACCAAAACTCCAACTCGACCCCACCGAAACATTCTATCCGGAGCCACCGAGTTCATTTGTCATAGCCACTGCCAGAAACCCTAACACCTGGTCACACTGATATGGATCCCGGTCTCACTGAGATGGCCCTGTAAACTCTATGTTTCCCTTTGTAACATTTTGATCTCACCGAATGAGCAATCAATCCCACTGAGTTTGCTTGACCAACTCTCTATTTACTCTTATCTGAAATTGGTCTCACCAAGTTCAAGCAATCGATGCCACTGAGATGAGGTTTTCCCCTAGCCCTAGCACATTGGTCCCACCGAGTTGTTCCAGTCGGTCCCACCTAGATTCCTAACATTCACATTTTGAACTGAATTGGTCTCACCGAGTTCTTCTATTTGGTCTGACCGAGTTGGGTCAAATGTGTGTAAAGGTTGGATTTTGTGTGGAGGCTATATATACCCCCCCACCCCCTTCTCCATATGTGAGAGATCCATCGGAACATGCCTACACTTCTAGTTGACATTTTCTGAGAGAGAACCGCCTACTCATGTGTTGAGATCAAGATATACCAACCCTACCACAAGAATCTTGATTTCTAGCCTTCCCCATGTTGCTTTCCACTCAAATCATCTTTCCATCTTATCCAAATATGTGAGAGAGAGTTGAGTGTTTGGAGACTATCATTTGAAGCACAAGAGCAAGAAGTTCATCATCAACACAACATCTATTACCTTTTGGAGAGTGGTGTCTCCTAGATTGGTTAGGTGTTGCTTGGGAGACTCTAACAAGATTGTGGAGTTGAAGCAAGAAGTTTGTAAGGGCAAGTAGACCGGATACTTAATGAAGAACCACCCGAGTGAGGCAAGTCCTTCGTGGGCGATGGCCATGGTGGGATAGACAAGCTTGCTTCTTCGTGGATCCGTCGTGGGTGGAGCCCTCCATGGACTCACGCAACTGTTACCCTTCGTGGGTTGAAGTCTCGATCAACATGGATGTACGATGGCACCACCTATCAGAACCACACCAAAAAAATCTCCATGTCATCATTGAGTTTGCACTCTCCAAACCTTTCCCTTTACCTTCATACGCAATGTTTTACTTTACGCTGCTACACTCTTAGAATTGCATGTGTAGGTTGATTACTTGACTTGTGCAAATCGTTAAAATCTGCCCACAACTAAAATTGGGAAAAGGTTGATTTTTTCTTGGTCAAGTAGTCTAGTCACCCCCATCTAGACCTACTTTCGACACCGCGCCCTATGCGGAAGATAGTATCCGTCAGGCAATGGACAAATGTAGGGCAACGAACGAAGCGTTGATGGCCGACAAGGAGGATAGCGACAACAACTAGGATGACAATGATGACTCGGATGATGGCGACAAGGAGGACGACAACGATAACGATGAATAAGTTCAAGTAGTTATGTTAGGTTTTAGAAATGTGCATGATAATTATGTATGAACATATGCATATCTTATAATGATATTAAGTATTATCCTTATGTTTTATCAAGTTTTCCACAGAATCCTCTCATGTCCGTTATCGTTTCAATCCAAATCATGAGAAGCACTACCATTTCATCTAGTTCAGGCCGTGAACATACCATCGACATGTCATTCGGGCGGTCACCATGACAAAGGCATCAGATCCTTGGCTCGATTCCATGAGCTCAAATTTTTATATCTGCTAATGGGTGATACGTCTCCGTCGTATCTACTTTTCCAAACACTTCTGCTCTTGTTTTGGACTCTACTTTGCATGATTTGAATGAAACGAATCGGGACTAATGCTGCTTTTAGCAGAACTACCATGGTGTTGTTTTTGTGCAGAAATAAGAGTTCTCGGAATTGGATGAAACTTTTGAAGCTTTTTCATGGAATATATGAAAAATACTGGAACAAAGATCCACCGGAGGGGGCCCACCAATTGCCCTCAAGGCAACCGGGCGCAGCCACCCCTGGGAGCGCCTTGTTACCTTGTGGGGCCCACGAGGCTCCACCGACCCTAATCTCAACTCCATAAATACTGTTTTCCCAAGACAAAAAGAGAAGAAGTTTCATTGTGTTTTACGATATGGAGCCACCGCCACCTCCTGTTCTTCATTGAGAGGGATGATGTGGAGTCCGTTCGGGGCTCCGGAGAGGGGGATACATCGCCAAAATCATCACCAACCCTTCTTCATCAACAACTTCATGATGCTCACCACAGGGAATGATTAATTCCTTCGTAGGCTTGTTGGACGGTGATGGAGTTGGATGAGATTTTCCATCTAATCGAGTCAATTTGTTAGGGCTTAATCCCTAGTATCCACTATGTTCTGGGCTTGATGTTGCTATGACTTTGCTATGCTTAATGCTTGTCATAGGGCCCGAGTGCCAAGATTTTAGATCTAAACCCTCTATGTTTCCATGAATATATTTGAGTTCTTTATCCTATCTGCTAGTTATATGCACTTGTTATTGTTCTGATCCGTAGACCCTGAAGTGACAATAGTTGGCATACTCTCAAGCGAGGACTGTAATTCGAGGAGTTCATGTATTCACCATGTGTTAATGCTTTCTCTAGTTCTCTATTAAAAGTAGGCCTTAATATCCCTTAGTTTCCTTATGGACCCCACTGCGACGGGATGGTAGGATAGAAGATATCATGCAAGTTCGTGTTATAAGCACATATGACTATATACAGAACACATGCCTACATTACATTGATGAATTGGAGCTATTGTGTATCACTCTAGGTTGTGACTGTTATATGATGAATTTCATCCAACACAAATATCCATCACTGATCCAATACCTATGCTTCTCGCATATTAATCTTTGCTAAGTTACTTTTGTTGTTGCTGCTATTACAATCACTACAAAACTGGTACTGTTACTGTTACTGTTATTGTTACTATTGCTATTGTTACTACTGCTATCAAACTATCATACTACTATGCTACTAAACACTTTGTTGCAAATATTTAGTTCTCCAGGTGTGGTTGAATTGAAAACTAAACTACCAATATGTTCAAATATTATTTGATTCCCCTTGTGTGAAATCAATAAATTTGGGTCAAAAACTACCCTCGAAGACTATTGAGTCACCTGGGACTTATATCCATTGATGAAAGGATCGAGAAGAGGTGTCTAGAGGGGGTTGATTAGAGCCTCAACAAGTAAAGGTAGCAGTTTTTAACTTTTTCAAGTTGAGGTTGGAGGTTAGCACAATTTCAAACATTCACAATACATTTCAAGCAAGCATGGCAAGAGTATATGAGCAGATGAAAGTAAAGCATGCAATTTGCAAGAAAGTGAAGGGATGAGATTGGAGTGTGCAAACGCAATTGGAAACACGGAGATTTTTGGCGTGGTTCCGATAGGTGGTGTTGTCATACATCCACGTTGGTGGAGACTTCAACACACGAAGGGTGCTACCTCTTGAGCTTGCATTGGTTTTTCCCTTGAAGAGGAAAGGGTGATGCAGCAAAGTAGAGTAAGTATTTCCCTCAGTTTGAGAACCAAGGTATCAATCCAGTAGGAGACTACGCACAAGTCACTGAATACCTACACAAACAATCAACAAACTTGCACCCAACGCGATAAAGGGGTTGTCCATCCCTTCACGGTTACTTGCAAAAGTGAGATCTGATAGAGATAGATAAACGGTAAAGTAAATATTCTTGGTATTTTTGTTTTATAGATTGGAAAGTAAAGATTGAAAATTAAAGGAACAGTGGCAGAAATTGGCAGGTTGACGGAAAACTAATATGATGTGAAATAGACGCGGGGGCCATAGGTTTCACTAGTGGCTTCTCTCAAGATAGCAAATATTACGATGGGTGAACAAATTACTGCCAAGCAATTGATAGAAGAGCGCATAATTATGACGATATCTAAGGCAATGATCATGAACATAGGCATCACGCCCTTGTCAAGTAGACCAAAACGATTCCGCATCTACTACTATTACTCCACACATCAACCGCTATCCAGCATGTATCTAGACTATTAAGTTCATAAAGAATGGAGTAACGCATTAAGTGAGATGACATGATGGAGAGGAATTAACTCAAGCAATATGATGAAAACCCCATCTTTTTATCCTCGATGGCAACAACGCAATATGTGCCTTGCTGCCCCTACTGTCACTAGGAAAGGACACTACAAGATTGAACCCAAAGCTAAGCACTTCTCCCATTGCAAGAAAAACCAATCTAGTAGGCCAAACTAAACCGATAATTTTAAGAGACTTGCAAAGATATCAAATCATGCATATAGGAATTCAGAGAAGACTCAAATAATATTCGTAGATAATATGATATAAATCCACAATTCATCGCATCTCCGCAAACACACCGCAAAAGAATATTACATCGAATAGATCTCCAAGAACATCGAGGATAACATGGTATTGAGAATCAAAGAGAGAGAAGAAGCCATCTTGCTACAAGCTATGGACCCATAGGTTTGAGGTAAACTACTCACGCTTCATTTGAAGGGTAATGGTGTTGATGTAGAAGCCCTTAGTGACCGAATCCCCTTCCGACAAGACACCGGAAAAGGCCCCTAGATGGGATCTCACATGTACAAAAGGTTGCAGCGGCGGAAAAGTGGTTTCGTGGCTCCCCCTGATGTTTTTGGGGTATAAGAGAATATGTAGGCGAAGGAATTAGGTCACGGGATCTCCAAGGTGCCACAAGGCAAGGGGCATGCCCTACCCCCCTGGGTGTGCCCTCCACCCTCGTGGCCACCTCATTGCATCTCCGAGTTCATCTCCAAGTCTCTTGGTTTGCTTCTTGTCCAAGAAAGATCATCGTGAAATTTTCATTCCGTTTGGACTCCGGTTGGTATTTCTTTTTTGCGACACTCTAAAACAGGCAAAAAAACAGAAACTGGCACTAGGCCCTCTGTTAATAGATTAGTCCGAAAAATAATATTTAATGCATATTAAACATCCAAAACAGATAATATAATAGCATGGAACAATAAAAAATTATAGATATGTTGGAGACATATCAAGCATCCCCAAGCTTAATTCCCGCTCGTCCTCGAGTAGGTAAATGATAAAAATATAATTTTTGATGTGGAATGCTACCTAACATATTTATCCATGTAATTCTCTTTATTGTGGCATGAATGTTCAGATCCGTAAGATTCAAAACAAAAGTTTAATATTGACATAAAAAATAATACTTCAAGCATACTAATAAAGCAATCATGTCTTCTCAAAATAACATGGCTAAAGAAAGCTATCCCTACAAAATCATATAGTTTGGCTATGCTTTATCTTCACCACACAAAATATTTAAATCATGCACAATCCCAATGAGAAGCCAAGCAATTATTTCATACTTTTGATGTTCTCAAACTTTTTCAATCTTCACGCAATACATGAGCGTGAGCCATGGATATAGCACTATGGTGGAAGAGAATATGGTGGTTGTGGAGAAGACAAAAAGGAGGAAGATAGTCTCACATCAACTAGGTGTATCAACGGGCTATGGAGATGCCCATCAATAGATATCAATGTGAGTGAGTAGGGATTGCCATGCAATGTATGCACTAGAGCTATAAGTGTATGAAAGCTCAAAAAAAAAACTACGTGGGTGTGCATCCAACTTGCTTGCTCACGAAGACATAGGGCAATTTGATGAAGCCCATCATTGGAATATACAAGCCAAGTTCTATAATGAAAAATTCCCACTAGTATATGAAAGTGACAAAATAGGAGACTCTCTATCATGAAGATCATGGGGATACTTTGAAGCACAAGTGTGGAAAAAGGATAGTAACATTGCCCCTTCTCTCTTTTTCTCTCATTTTTCCTTTTTTCTTTCTCTTTTTTTTATTTTTTCTTTTTTCTCTTTTTTTTATTTTTCGTCCAGAGTCTCATTGGGACTTGTGGGGGAATCATAGCCTACATCATCCTTTCCTCACATGGGACAATGCTCTAATAATGAAGATCATCACACTTTTATTTACTTACAACTCAAGAATTAAAACTCAATGCTTAGAAAAAATATGACTCTATGTGAATGCCTCCGGCGGTGTACCGGGATGTGCAATGAATCAAGAGTGACATGATTATTAAAGGTGGCTTTTCCATAAATACGATGTCAACTAGATGATCATGCAAAGCAATATGACAATGATGAAACGTGTCATAATAAATAGAACGGTGGAAAGTTGCATGGCAATATATCTCAGAATGGCTATGAAAATGCCATAATAGGTAGGTATGGTGGCTGTTTTGTGGAAGGTATATGGTGGGTGTATGGTACCGGCGAAAGTTGCGCGACACAAGAGAGGCTAGCAATGGTGGAAGGGTGAGAGTGCGTATAATCCATGGACTCAACATTAGTCATAAAGAACTCACATACTTATTGCAAAATCTATTAGTTATCAAAACTAAGTACTACGTGCATGCTCCTAGGGGGATAGATTGGTAGGAAAATACCATCGCTCGTCCCCGACCGCCACTCATAAGGAAGACAATTAAAAAATAAATCATGCTCCGACTTCATCACCTAACGGTTCACCATACGTGCATGCTACGAGAATGACAAACTTTAACTCAAGTATCTCTCAAATTCACAACTACTCACTATAATGACTCTAATATCACCATCTTTATATCTTAAAACAATCATAAAGAATCAAACTTCTCATAGTGTTCAATGCACTTTATATGAAAGTTTTTATTATATCCATCTTGGATGCCTATCATATTAGGACTAAATTTATAACCAAAGCAAATTACCATGCTGTTCTAAATGACTCTCAAAATAATATAAGTGAAGCATGAGAGTTCATTAATTTCTATAAAATAAAGCCACTGTCGTGCTCTAAAAAGGTATAAGTGAAGCACTAGAGCAATATTTCCTAGCTCAAAAGATATAAGTGAAGCACATAGAGTATTCTACTAAATCACGATTCATGTGTATCTCTCTCAAAAGGTGTGTACAGCAAGGATGATTGTGTAAACTAAAAAGCAAAGACTCAAATCATACAAGACTCTCCAAGCAAAACACATATCATGTTGTGAATAAAAATATAGCCTCAAGTAAAGTTACCAATAGACGAAGACGAAAGAGGGGATGCCTTCTAGGGCATCCCCAAGCTTAGCTTTTGGTTGTCCTTGAATATTACCTTGGGGTGCTTTGGGAATCCCCAAGCTTAGGCTCTTGCCACTCCTTATTCCATAGTCCATCAAATCCTTACTCAAAACTTGAAAACTTTACAACGCAAAACTCAACAGAAAATCTCATGATCTCCGTTAGTATAAGAAAATAAATCACCACTTTAAGGTACTATTGAAAACTCATTATTTACTTATATTGGTGTAATATCTACTGTATTCCAATTTTTCCATGGTTCATACCCCCCGACACTACCCATAGATTCATCAAAATAAGCAAACAACACACAAAAAACAGAATATGTCAAAAACAGAATAGTCTATAGCAATCTGTAACTCTCAAACACTTCTATAACTCCAAAAATTCTGAACAATTAGTAAACACTGAGAAATTTGTGTACCAAACTAGATAAAAAATAACCAGATCAAAAGCACGTTTCTATGAATTATGGAAATTATTTTCCTGGGTGCAAAAGTTTATGATTTGCAGTAGGATCAACACAACTATCACTGTAAGCTATCCTAAAGGTTTAACTTGGCACAAACACTAACTAAAACATAAAACCACATCTAAACAGAGGCTATATGAATTATTTATTAGTAAACAGGAACAAAAAGCAAAGAAAAAAATAAAATTGGGTTGCCTCCCAACAAGCGCTATTGTTTAACACCCTTAGCTAGGCATAAAAACGCAAATAGATCTAAGTATTGCCATCTTTGGTATTCAATTGCACAAGTATAATCTTTAGGAGGTTCTTGGGTTTTATCAATAATCAAACTCCTAGGCAAGAAATCAAGAAACTCATTCGTAGTAATAGGTTCCTTAATAATATCGAGAAAATTAGGATGAACACTAATCGTTTTAAGATCTTCATTTTCCTTACTAGAAGATTCACCCTTGTTCTTAGGAACGTAAATAAACTTGGCAGTCTTAGTAGAGGGAAGATTTGAGTAGTTTTAACGGAAGAAAAAGTGGAACCCAAGTTGGTAATAATATCCTCTAGTTTGACAATCCTAGCGGAATCTTGATCTATCTTTTCATTAACTATAGGTTCCTTTTCTTTAAGATTCTATAAAGTAACTCCTACCTTAGATCCATATTAAGAAATCTGATTATGAATCTTTTTATCCAAAATTTCAATCAAATCAACGATAGCAATTTTATTCTCAATAATATCAAGTCTTTGCATCACATGTTCCAAAGTTAAAATAGTTCCGTTGATCGAAAGAGGTGGCGGGCCTAACAAATCTATCATAGCATTATAAGAATCACGAGTATGGCTCCCCAAGAAATTGCCCCCGGTAATAGTATTCAGAAATATATCTATTCCAAGGAGTAACGCCCACATAAAAATTGCGAAGAAGAATGGAAATAGGTTGCTTTCGAGTAGATCTATTTGAGCATTGCAAATTCTATAACTAGCATCTTTAAAAAAAGTCTCTCCCTTTGTTTAAAATTGAAGACTTCATTATTGGGAGTATCAACAATGATAGGAGGACTAGCCATGAGAGTGAATTAATCGATCTAACACACAAGCACTCAAGAAGCAAGCGAAGAAGACGAACGGAAGAGAGGCGGAGAGAAGGCAAAGTTTTTCAAAAATCGTTTTAGAGGTGGGGCAGAGGAAAACGAGAGGCGGATGGAAAATAATGTAATGCAAGAGATCAGAGTTTATGATGGGTACTTGGTATGTCTTGACTTGACGTTGATCTCCCGGCAACAGCGCCAGAAATTCTTCCTGCTACCTCTTGAGCTTGCGTTGGTTTTTCCCTTGAAGAGGAAAGAGTGATGCAACAAAGTATAGTAAGTATTTCCCTCAATTTGAGAACCAAGGTATCAATCTAGTAGGAGATTACGCACAAGTCACCAAATACCTGCACAAACAATCAACAAACTTGCACCCAACGCGATAAAGGGGTTGTCAATCCCTTCACGGTTACTTGCAAAAGTGGCATCTGATAGAGATAGATAAATAGTAAAGTAAATATTTTTGGTATTTTTGGTTTATAGATTGGAAAGTAAAGATTGCAAATTAAGGGAACATCGACAGAAATTGGTGAGTTGACGGAAAACTAATATGATGTAAAATAGACCCGAGGGCCATAGGTTTCACTAGGGGCTTCTCTCAAGATAGCAAATATTACAGTGGTGAACAAATTACTACCGAGCAATTGATAGAAAAGCGCATAATTACGACAATATCAAAGGCAATGATCATGAACATAGGCATCACGTCCGTGTCAAGTAGACTGAAACAATTCTGCATCTACTACTATTACTCCACACATCGACCGCTATCCAGCATGCATCTAGAGTATTAAGTTCATAAAGAACGGAGTAACGCATTAAGTGAGATGACATGATGTAGAGGAATTAACTCAAGCAATATGATGAAAAACCCATCTTTTTATCCTTGATGGCAACAATACAATACGTGCCTTGCTGCCCCTACTGTCACTGGCAAAGGACGCCACAAGATTGAACCCAAAGCTAAGCACTTCTCCCATTGCAATAAAAACCAATCTAGTAGGCCAAACTAAACCGATAATTCGAAGAGACTTGCAAAGATATCAAATCATGCATATAATAATTTAGAGAAGACTCAAATAATATTCATAGATAATCTGATCATAAATCCACAATTCATCGGATCTTGGCAGACACACTGCGAAAGAATATTACATCGAATAGATCTCCAAGAACATGGAGCAGAACATGGTATTGAGAATCAAAGAGAGATAAGAAGCCATCTAGCTACTAGATATGGACCCGTAGGTCTGAGGTAAACTACTCACGCTTCATCGGAAGGGTAATGATATTGATGTAGAAGCCCTTCATGATCGAATCGCCTTCCGGCAGGATGCCAGAAATGGGCCCTAGATGGGTTCTCACGGGTACAAAAGGTTGCGGTGCTGGAGAAGTGGTTTCATGGCTCCCCCTGATGTTTTTGGGGTATAGGAGAATATATAGGCGAAGGAACTAGGTCAGGGGATCTCCAAGGGGGCCATGAGGCAGGGGCGCGCCCTACCCCCTGGGCATGCCCTCCACCCTCATGGCTGCCTTGTTGCGTCTCTGTAACACCCCAGATGTAACTTTCCATCTTTGTAACTCCAACTCTTGCCATTTTCGGCTATGTGATATGATATTCCCTCCGTGGTTGGGTTTTGTCTTTTGTTTTGCATTTTATTCATGTCATGCATATCATATCATGTCATCATGTGCATCTCATTTGCATACGTGTTCGTCTCATGCATCCGAGCATTTTCCCCGTTGTCCGTTTCGCAATCCGACACTCCCACATGCAGCAGCGCACCCCTCTTGTCTCTTTTCGTGTGCGGGTTTTGAACGTCCTCGAAATGGACCGGGCCTTGCCAAGTGGCCCTGGTATAGCACCGGTAGACCACCTGTCAAGTTTCGGGTCATTTGAAGCTCGTTTGGTACTCCAACGGTTATCCGCATATCCGCAAAGGCCTCTATTAAGTTGCAGCCCAGCACCCCTCCAAAACAGCCCAATAACCCATCTAACTCCCCTCCATGCTCTCGGTCATTCGATCACGATCGTGTGGGCGAAAACCGCACCCCATTTGGACACTCCTAGCTCCCTCTACCTCTATATATAGATCCCTCCTCCGAAATTCACGGGCAAACCCTAGCAGATTTGTCCCCGCCGCCACCGGACACGTCCGGCCGCAGCCGGACACGTCCGCCTCTTCGCCCCCAGCCAACCGCGACGTGCCACGTGGCATTCCGGCCTCCGCCGCCGCCGCAAGCCCGCGCAGCCCCCGCGAGGCCCGCCCGGCCCGCGCGCCCGCCGCCGCCTCGCTCGGCCGCGCGCCCCGC
>NC_041381.1:392108438-392110691 GCF_002162155.2 Triticum dicoccoides
GGATCGCCTCCGCCGTCCGCAACTCCGCCGGAGCCCGCGGAGGAGCTCGACGCCGGCCGCCTCCTCCTCCGTCATCGGCTCCTCTCCGGCCGTCCTCCTCCCCTCCGGATTCCCTGACTCCGGCAAACCTCGATCCACGCGCCAGATCGGATCTGAGCTCGGTTGACTTCTTCTCCCCCCCCCCGTTTTTTTCGTCTAAGTCCTTAAACTGTTGTAATTTTGTTGCATCTTCATTGCATCACATCTTTGCACCCGTGGCTCCGTTTTGGGCGTGTAGCATACCGAATTGTTCGCCTTGAAGAGTACATCATTTCATTCCATTGCATCATTTACATTTGAGCTCATCTTGATGCCCGAAATGCTGTTGGAAGAGGGCTTCATATTGTTAGTTTCAGATTCTTATCAGAACGAGCTCTTTTGTCATTTTTGCCATGATTGATGTGTGCATCCTATGAATTTGGTCCCTAAATGTGTTTTGAACTAGGCTATGTTTTCTTTACAGAGGTGCTTACCATGTATTTTTGAGATCAATGTGGTGACTAGCACAAGCATGCAAACTAGGCTTCGTGTTTATGCTGATTTTAGTTCCTGTTCTGCTGTAATTTTGATGCCATGTCAACATGTTGCTACAGAGAGATCCATGCATATTTTGAGATACTTCAGTAAGGGTGTTTTGATAACATTGTTTTTCTCTATCCATCCATGGTCCTGTTTGCAATTATGGAGTAGTCTAGCATGTCATTTTCGTGCTCTACTTTTGCTTCAAAATGTTTCCTGGCAGATTGTTTACATGTTATTCAATTTGGCCAAGGTTGTTGTAGTTGATCCGTGTATGCTATGATATTGTTTCTTTCCATGTATAGCTTCTATGACATGCCTTCTTGATGGATGTATGCTTAGTTTATCATGGGAGGCTCTGTAGTGAGTGCATCGAGCTCACGAAGGTGCCTTCGTAATTATTTCAATGCCATGCTTTGTTTGCTGAATCTGTTAACGAAACTTGCTATGTTTACGTGGGTGCCATCATATTTTCTGATCCTTTTTGGCTTATGGTCAGTAAGGGACTTTTTATCTATGCTTTGAGTAGATTCATGCCATGCCTTAGTTTGCTATTATAGGTTCCTGTATCATGTTGATAACTTGCTCTGAACATTGCTTCGTGATGCTGTTTATGCCATGTCCAACCTGATATTTTTTTGCACTTTCTCCATGCTTGTTTGAACCTGTTATGATGTGATTTAGCCGTATCTCAGTGTTCCTCTTTTGTAAAGCATCTCCTGTAGATCATTTCCATATGTTTTGTTTTTATGTTGGGGTGTTGTAGCATAGTTTCTTGTTGCATGCAAAGTAGCATCATGCTGTTAATCGCAGCTTTGTGTCATTCTTGTCTTGCTTGTCATTTGCAAATCGTGCATCCGTTCCCGGTGATCTTTATATCGATTTCAACCGAAATCATCTCATCTTTCTAGCGGCATACTTGGTTTGCCAAGTTGATGCATTGTTCATCATCTTTCCTTCCGAAGCACGCATAAGCATTGCATATCACATCTCGCATATCATGACATGTATTGCATCATGTTGTTTGTGCATTGCACCGTGATTTATTGTGGTTCATTGCTTGTGTTCTTGCTTTGGGTAGAGCCGGGAGATGAGTACGTGCACGAGGAACCTGTTGAGTACGCTAACGAGGATCAAGCCTTCGTCAACTCTGAGAACCTTGCAGGCAAGATGACCATACCTTCGATATCACTTCTATCTTTGCTTGCTAGTACTCGCTCTATCGCTATGTTAGCTCTACCTGCCATTGTTTACCATGCCTCCCTATTGCCATGACAAACCTCTAACCAACCTGTCCCAGCAACCGTTGTTTGGCTATGTCACCGCTTTTGCTCAGCCCCTCTTATAGCATTGCTAGTTGCAGGTGAAGATGAAGTTTGTTCCTGGTCGGAACACGAATATTTTGGGATATCACAATATCTCCTGTTTAAATTAATGCACCTTATATACTTGGTAAAGGGTGGAAGGCTCGGCCTTATTCCTGGTGACTTGTTCCACTCTTGCCGCCCTAGTTTCCGTCATACCGGTGTTATGTTCCTTGATTTTGCGTTCCTTACACGGTTGGGTGATTTATGGGACCCCCTTAACAGTTCGCTTTGAATAAAACTCCTCCAGCAAGGCCCAACCTTGGTTTTACCATTTGCCACCTAAGCCCTTTTCCCTTGGGTTTTCGCGAGCCCAAGGGTCATCTTTATT
>NC_041381.1:392110970-392118165 GCF_002162155.2 Triticum dicoccoides
AGTGTTGGTCCGAACTGAGTAGACCGCGGGGCTACCTCGGGGAAACTTGAGGGATGCTTTTACTCGTAGCCTGTCTCATCCGGTGTTGCCCTAAGAATGAGATATGTGCAGCTCCTATCGGGATTTGTCGGCGCATCGGGCGGCTTTGCTGGTCTTGTTTTACCATTGTCGAAATGTTTTGCGAACCGGGATTCCGAGACTGATCGGGTCTTCTCGGGAGAAGGTTTATCCTTCAGTGACCATGAGAGCTTATGATGAGCTAAGTTGGGACACCCCTGCAGGGTATATAATCTTTCGAAAGCCGTGCCCGCGGTTATGAGGTAGATGAGAATTTGTTAATGTCCGGTTGTAGATAACTTGACACTTAACCTCTTTAAAATGCATCAACCGCGTGCGTAGCCGTGATGGTCTCTTCTCGGCGGAGTCCGGCAAGTGAACACGGTTTGTTTTATGCTTGACGTAAGTAGTTTCAGGATCACTTCTTGATCGCTTCTAGTTTCTCGATCGATGCATTGCTCCTCTTCTCGCTCTCACTTGCGTATGTTAGCCACCATATATGCTTAGTGCTTGCCGCAGCTCCACCATATTACCCCTTACCTACCTTTGAGCTTAAATAGTCTTGATCTCGCGGGTGTGAGATTACTGAGTCCCCGTGACTCACAGATTCTACCAAAACAGATGCAGGTGCCGAGGATACCAGCGCAGATGGCGCAACTGAGCTGAAGTGGGAATTTGATGAGGCCCTTGGTCGTTACTATGTATCGTTTCCAGATGATCAGTAGAGGTGCCCAGTTGGGGCGATCGGGGATCTAGCATTTGGGGTTGTCTTCTTTTCATTTGAACTTGACCGTAGCCGGTCTATGTGTGTATTTGAATGATGTATGATCTTAAATTATGTATTGTGTGAAGTGGAGATTGTAAGCCAACTCTCTTTATCCCATTCTTGTTCATTACATGGGATTGTGTGAAGATGACCCTTCTTGTGACAAAACCACCATGCGGTTATGCCTCTAAGTCGTGCTCCGACACGTGGGAGATATAGCCGCATCGCGGGTGTAACAAGTTGGTAATCAGAGCCATCCCCGACTTAGGAGCCCCCTGCTTGATTGTTTGCTGACGATGTTGAGTCTAGAACAAAAATGTTTTGAGTCTTAGGATTATATATATTGGAGAGTAGGATTCTTTTTACTCCTCAGTGCCTTCGTCGCTCTGGTGAGGTCTCCTGACGTAGATGTTTTGACTGTCCTCTTCTCAAATTTTCACTAAATTTTTTTTTAGGATCACGCGGGTATCTTGGAATCGTTTCGATGGTTTTGTGACGAGAACATTGTTCTTGGTGCCTCCTGACATTTAGGGGTTGTGGCAGTATCCCAGGGAGTTGAGCTCCAAGGTGTTGTCGTCACAATTTTATCGTTGCAGTTCTGGAATACCTGAGTTTTGCCGACATAGAAAATCTCTTTTATGCAGTTGTTGGTGAGACAACCCCGATAACCCAGTACTGGGGCGAGCTCGGGAGTATTGCCATAACTCGTATAACGGATGCTTTTCGAAGGTTGAGGTACACGATTTCCGAAGGTTTCTTGGTTATGTGTTGACGGATGGATACAGCTGGATGTAGGGATTGTTAGTTTGTGTGAGATATATTGCTTCCCCTGTATCCCCAACAACAGATTGCATAACTAGAAAGTTCCAGGAGTTTATAGGTGGGATTCAAGTAGCTCTAGCATTTCTTCCCGCAGATATTTGGTTCGTGATTGGGTAATCCTTCCCACTTATTTGTTCCAGTTGTACCTTGTTTATTTCATTCATCAATCTCTATTCAAGTGGCTTCTCACCTTTATGGACTTGTGATGTTTACTTTGGAATTCATTCGTTCATCCTTGTTCGAATGTTTATTGTGAAGACTATATGTTGCAATTTCTATCCGTTGATTCAACTTGTCTATCTGTCTATCAAGATGCTAACGGATGTCACCCTCTTTAGGATGGCTCCGCCAACGCGTCTGAATCCGGATCGCAATGATGGGAGTCAGGCGAACCCTCCACCTCCACCTCCTCCTCCGGAGGCATGGCAAGCTTTGATGGCAGCCTCTAACGCCCATGCTCAGATGATGATCCAGCTCATGCAAGAGCGCAACCAAGGCCAAGGCAACCAAGGGAATCAAGGTCAAGGGCAGTTCAATCATCAGCCTCAGTTTCCTACCCTCAACCAATTCCTTGCAAATCAGCCGAAGTCTTTCGGCTATTGTGTCGAGGCCACAGACGCCGATGATTGGCTCGTGGATATCAACAAGCATTTTGAATGCAGCAATGTCAGGCCTGAAGACTATGTCAAGTTCGCTTCTTTTCAGCTCAAGGATCAGGCAGCTGATTGGTTCCAGCAATACAAGGATTCCAGAGGTGGTCGACTGATTACTTGGACTGATTTCTGTCGGGACTTTAAAGCTCACCATATTCCTACCAGTGTTGTTGAGAGCAAGCGTGAGGAGTTCCGCAATCTTAAGCAAGGCAAGATGTTAGTGTACGAATACAACAAGCAGTTTCAGAAACTTGCTCGCTTTGCTAAGCAAGATGTTCCAGATGAGAAAAGTATGATCTATCAGTTCAGAGGTGGCCTTAGAGAGGATTTGCAGTTAGCTCTCATTCTTGTTGAGCCTACTCAGTTTAATCAATTCTACAATATGGCACTCAAGCAAGAAGGTGCTCAGCTCAAGTGTGAGGATTCTAAGAAGAGAATCAGGGATGCAGTGCAATCTTCTTCTTCCTCACAAGTGGCAGCTAAGCAGCAGAAGTTCTATCTTCCTCCTCCTCCGTTTCGTCAGCCTTACCAACAGAAGAACTCAGGTGCTCGTGGATCTTCCCACCCACCCAACCCAAGCTATCAGAACAAGTCTCAGCCTCAAGCTCCAAGGTCAAGTGCTCCTTATCATCGTCCGCTCTCAGAAGTGACTTGCAACAAGTGCCAGCAGAAAGGTCACCACGCGAACAAATGCTTAAATCAAAGGCGCCTTCCTCCTCCTCCTCCTGTGAGATCTTCAAGCAATGCAGTAGTCAAGCATAATTCCAAGTTTGCAAAGGTCAACATGTTGAATGCAGCTCAGGCAGAGGATTCTTCAGATGTGATCATCGGTAATCTTCCAGTTAATGATATTCCTGCTAAAGTTCTATTTGATACTGATGCATCGCATTCTTTCATGTCATACCCATTTGCATCCGAGCACAATGTGGGCACAGAGGTCTTGTCCAAAGTCATGCAAGTTGTTTCTCCGGGAAGACTTATGACTTCCAGTTTAGTTGCTCCTGATGTTTCCATCCAGATGGGCGACTATAAATTTTTGTCTTCTCCAGTTGTTCTTGGCGATTCTGATATTGATCTAATTCTCGGGATGGACTGGCTTTCTAAGCACAAAGCTCAGCTTGATTGTGCTGCCAGGCAAATTCAATTGACTCACCCTTATGAGGATGTTATCATCTATGCCGCTCGTGATGAAACCATTCGGTTGTTTTCTCTCAATGAGAAGGGCGAATTGGATGCTATTTCTCAAATTCTAGTCGTTTGTGAGTATCAAGATGTCTTTCTAGAAGAGCTTCCGGGTATGCCTCCTCATCGGCCAGTAGAGTTCGTTATTGATCTTGAGCCTGGAACAGAACCTGTTTGCAAGCGTCCATACAAGCTTGGACCCAAGGAGCTGAAGGAATTGAAGAAGCAGCTCGATGAACAAGAGCGTCTGGGTTTGATCAGACCGAGTTCTTCCCCATGGGGTTGTGGAGTTCTTTTTTTCCAGAAGAAGGATGGCACGGACCGGCTTTGCGTCGATTACCGTCCATTGAATAAGAAGACAATCAAGAACAAGTATCCACTTCCCAACATCAACGAGCTTTTCGAGCAACTCAAAGGTGCTAAAGTATTCTCCAAGCTTGACCTTCGTATGGGTTATCATCAGATTCACATTCGTGAACAAGATATTCCCAAGACAGCATTCAGAACAAGCTATGGTTCTTATGAATATACTGTCATGTCTTTCGGCCTTGTCAATGCTCCTCCAACGTTCTCTCGCATGATGAACTTTATCTTCAACCCCTACACCAATGAATTTGTTCTGGTGTATCTCGATGATATTTTGGTCTTCTCCAAGAATAAGCAGGATCATGCCAAACATTTGCGATTGGTGCTCGACAAGCTCAGAGAGCATCAATTCTATGCGAAGTTTTCCAAATGTGAGTTCTGGCTTGATGAAGTTCTTTATCTTGGTCATATCATCTCTGCCAAGGGCGTTGCTTTTAATCCCGCAAAGGTTTCTGCAGTTCTAAATTGGGAACCTCCTCAGAATGTCAAGCAGCTCCGCAGTTTTCTCGGTCTTGCAAGCTATTGCCGAAGATTCGTTGAGAACTTCTCTAAGATTGCAAAGCCTCTTTCCAACCTCCTCCAGAAGCATGTCAAGTATGTCTGGACGCCTGAGTGTGACGTCGCTTTCAACACCCTCAAAGAGAAGCTAGTCACAGCTCATGTCTTGACTCCTCCTGATGAATCCAAGCCATTCGAAGTTTTCTGTGATGCTTCCCTTCAAGGTCTCGGTGCTGTGTTGATGCAAGAGAAAAAAGTTGTGGCCTATACCTCTCGTCAGTTGAAGCCCAACGAAAAGAACTACCCCACTCACGATCTTGAGTTGGCGGCAGTTGTCCATGCATTGATAACATGGAGACATCTCTTGTTGGGAAGGCAAGTGGACATTTTCACCGATCACAAGAGCCTCAAGTATATCTTCACTCAACCCAACCTTAACCTCAGGAAAACTCGATGGGTCGAGATGATTCAAGAGTACAATCCGAGTATCAAATATACTCCTGGCAAGGCGAATGTGATTGCAGATGCTCTGAGCAGAAAGGCTTATTGTAACAGTCTAATTCTCAAGCCATTTCAACCGAATCTTTGTGAGGCTTTCCGCAAGCTGAATCTTCAAGTTGTTCCTCAAGGCTTTCTTGCCAACCTCATAGTCTCTCCTACTTTGGAAGATCAAATTCGTGAGGCACAACTCCTGGATACCATGGTGAAGAAGGTGAAACGTGGTATTGACAAGGGCATTCTCAAATACAAGTGCTATCGCTTGGATGACAAAGATACTCTTTTCTTCGAGGATCGAATTGTGGTTCCAAAAGGTGATATGAGAAAAGTCATCATGAACGAGGCACACAATTCCCTCCTATCCATTCATCCTGGAAGTACAAAGATGTACCATGACCTCAAGCAGTCATATTGGTGGACTCGAATGAAGCGAGAGATTGCTCAATTCGTGAATGAATGTGATGTCTGCAGAAGAGTGAAAGTAGAACACCAATGACCAGCTGGACTCCTCCAACCTCTTGCTATTCCAGAATGGAAGTTTGACCATATCGAGATGGACTTCGTGACTGGTTTTCCTAAGTCCAAGCGGGGAAATGATGCTATCTTTGTTGTCATTGACAAGCTTACCAAAGTGGCTCATTTTCTTCCTATCAAAGAATCTATCACAACAGCTCAGCTGACAGAGCTATACACCTCCAAAATTGTCTCCTTTCACGGTATTCCACAATTGATATCTTCAGATCGTGGAAGCATCTTCACTTCTAAGTTCTGGGATTCCTTTCAGACGGCCATGGGCACCAACATTCGTTTCAGCATAGCTTTCCATCCTCAAACAAGTGGCCAAGTCGAGCGAGTAAATCAAATCCTTAAAGATATGCTCAGGGCTTGTGTCATCTCTTTCGGTATGAAGTGGGAAGATTGTCTTCCATATGCCGAGTTTTCCTACAACAACAGCTTCCAAGCGAGTTCGGGCAAGGCCCCATTCGAAATTCTCTATGGCAGAAAGTGTCGTACTCCTCTCAACTGGTCTGAGACAGGTGAACGCCAACTTCTTGGCAACGACTTGATCACAGAAGCCGAAGAAATGTGCAAAGTCATTCATGAGAATCTCAAAGCCGCGCAATCGCGACAAAAGAGTTACTATGATAGCAAGCACCGTGACTTGGCTTTTGAAATCGAAGACCATGTCTACCTCCGTGTCTCTCCAATGAAAGGCACTCGTCGCTTCGGCATCAAAGGGAAGCTTGCCCCTAGATACGTGGGTCCTTTCAAGATCATTGGCAAAAGAGGCGACCTCGCCTATCAACTTGAGCTTCCATCCAACTTTGCGAATGTGCACGATGTGTTTCACGTGTCACAGCTTCGCAAGTGCTTCAAGACTCCTGAACGCACTATCAACTTTGAAGAGATCGACCTCCAAGAAGATCTCACTTATCATGAGCATCCCGTTGCTAATCTTGAAGAAACCGAGCGCAAGACTCGCAACAAGTCAATCAAATTCCTGAAAGTGAAGTGGTCACACCATTCCGATCGTGAAGCCACCTGGGAGCGCGAGGATCACCTCCGTTCCGAATATCCGGAGTTCTTTCAGTCCTAGATCTCGAGACGAGATCCTCTTGTAGTGGTGGAGTGTTGTAACACCCCGGATGTAACTTTCCATCTTTGTAACTCCAACTCTTGCCATTTTCGGCTATGTGATATGATATTCCCTCCGTGGTTGGGTTTTGTCTTTTGTTTTGCATTTTATTCATGTCATGCATATCATATCATGTCATCATGTGCATCTTATTTGCATACGTGTTCGTCTCATGCATTTGAGCATTTTCCCCGTTGTCCGTTTCGCAATCCGACACTCCCACATGCACCGGCGCACCCCTCTTGTCTCTTTTCGTGTGCGGGTGTTGAACGTCCTCGGAATGGACCGAGCCTTGCCAAGTGGCCCTGGTATAGCACCGGTAGACCACCTGTCAAGTTTCGGGTCATTTGGAGCTCGTTTGGTACTCCAACGGTTATCCGCATATCCGCAAAGGCCTCTTTTAAGTTGCAGCCCAGCACCCCTCCAAAACAGCCCAATAACCCATCAAACTCCCCTCCATGCTCTCGGTCGTTCGATCACGATCGTGTGGGCGAAAACCGCACCCCATTTGGACACTCCTAGCTCCCTCTACCTCTATATATAGATCCCTTCCCCGAAATTCACGGGCAAACCCTAGCAGATTCGTCCCCGCCGCCACCGGACACGTCCGGCCGCAGCCGGACACGTCCGCCTCTCCGCCCCCAGCCAACCGCGACGTGCCACGTGGCACTCCGGCCTCCGCCGCCGTGGCCGGCTCGCGCAGCCCGCGCGAGGCCC
>NC_041381.1:392118336-392146132 GCF_002162155.2 Triticum dicoccoides
GGATCGCCTCCGCCGTCCGCAACTCCGCCGGAGCCCGCGGAGGAGCTCGACGCCGGCCGCCTCCTCCTCCGTCATCGGCTCCTCTCCGGCCGTCCTCCTCCCCTCCGGATTCCCTGACTCCGGCAAACCTCGATCCACGCGCCAGATCGGATCTGAGCTCGGTTGACTTCTTCTCCCCCCCCCCGTTTTTTTCGTCTAAGTCCTTAAACTGTTGTAATTTTGTTGCATCTTCATTGCATCACATCTTTGCACCCGTGGCTCCGTTTTGGGCGTGTAGCATACCGAATTGTTCGCCTTGAAGAGTACATCATTTCATTCCATTGCATCATTTACATTTGAGCTCATCTTGATGCCCGAAATGCTGTTGGAAGAGGGCTTCATATTGTTAGTTTCAGATTCTTATCAGAACGAGCTCTTTTGTCATTTTTGCCATGATTGATGTGTGCATCCTATGAATTTGGTCCCTAAATGTGTTTTGAACTAGGCTATGTTTTCTTTACAGAGGTGCTTACCATGTATTTTTGAGATCAATGTGGTGACTAGCACAAGCATGCAAACTAGGCTTCGTGTTTATGCTGATTTTAGTTCCTGTTCTGCTGTAATTTTGATGCCATGTCAACATGTTGCTACAGAGAGATCCATGCATATTTTGAGATACTTCAGTAAGGGTGTTTTGATAACATTGTTTTTCTCTATCCATCCATGGTCCTGTTTGCAATTATGGAGTAGTCTAGCATGTCATTTTCGTGCTCTACTTTTGCTTCAAAATGTTTCCTGGCAGATTGTTTACATGTTATTCAATTTGGCCAAGGTTGTTGTAGTTGATCCGTGTATGCTATGATATTGTTTCTTTCCATGTATAGCTTCTATGACATGCCTTCTTGATGGATGTATGCTTAGTTTATCATGGGAGGCTCTGTAGTGAGTGCATCGAGCTCACGAAGGTGCCTTCGTAATTATTTCAATGCCATGCTTTGTTTGCTGAATCTGTTAACGAAACTTGCTATGTTTACGTGGGTGCCATCATATTTTCTGATCCTTTTTGGCTTATGGTCAGTAAGGGACTTTTTATCTATGCTTTGAGTAGATTCATGCCATGCCTTAGTTTGCTATTATAGGTTCCTGTATCATGTTGATAACTTGCTCTGAACATTGCTTCGTGATGCTGTTTATGCCATGTCCAACCTGATATTTTTTTGCACTTTCTCCATGCTTGTTTGAACCTGTTATGATGTGATTTAGCCGTATCTCAGTGTTCCTCTTTTGTAAAGCATCTCCTGTAGATCATTGCCATATGTTTTGTTTTTATGTTGGGGTGTTGTAGCATAGTTTCTTGTTGCATGCAAAGTAGCATCATGCTGTTAATCGCAGCTTTGTGTCATTCTTGTCTTGCTTGTCATTTGCAAATCGTGCATCCGTTCCCGGTGATCTTTATATCGATTTCAACCGAAATCATCTCATCTTTCTAGCGGCATACTTGGTTTGCCAAGTTGATGCATTGTTCATCATCTTTCCTTCCGAAGCACGCATAAGCATTGCATATCACATCTCGCATATCATGACATGTATTGCATCATGTTGTTTGTGCATTGCACCGTGATTTATTGTGGTTCATTGCTTGTGTTCTTGCTTTGGGTAGAGCCGGGAGATGAGTACGTGCACGAGGAACCTGTTGAGTACGCTAACGAGGATCAAGCCTTCGTCAACTCTGAGAACCTTGCAGGCAAGATGACCATACCTTCGATATCACTTCTATCTTTGCTTGCTAGTACTCGCTCTATCGCTATGTTAGCTCTACCTGCCATTGTTTACCATGCCTCAACCGTGCCCGCGGTTATGAGGCAGATGGGAATTTGTTAATGTCCGGTTGTAGATAACTTGACACTTGACCTCTTTAAAATGCATCAACTGCGTGCGTAGCCATGATGGTCTCTTCTCGGCGGAGTCCGGGAAGTGAACACGGTTTGTGTTATGCTTGACGTAAGTAGTTTCAGGATCACTTCTTGATCGCTTCTAGTTTCTCGACCGATGCGTTGCTCCTCTTCTCGCTCTCACTTGCGTATGTTAGCCACCATATATGCTTAGTGCTTGCCGCAGCTCCACCATATTACCCCTTACCTACCTTTGAGCTTAAATAGTCTTGATCTCGTGGGTGTGAGATTGCTGAGTCCCCGTGACTCACAGATTCTACCAAAACAAATGCAGGTGCCGAGGATACCAGCGCAGATGGCGCAACTGAGCTGAAGTGGAAATTTGACGAGGCCCTTGGTCGTTACTATGTATCATTTCCAGATGATCAGTAGAGGTGCCCAGTTGGGGCGATCGGGGATCTAGCATTTGGGGTTGTCTTCTTTTCATTTGAACTTGACCGTAGCCGGTCTGTGAGTGTATTTGAATGATGTATGATCTTAAATTATCTATTGTGTGAAGTGGCGATTGTAAGCCAACTCTCTTTATCCCATTCTTGTTCATTACATGGGATTGTGTGAAGATGACCCTTCTTGTGACAAAACCACCATGCGGTTATGCCTGTAAGTCGTGCTCCGACACGTGGGAGATATAGCCGCATCGTGGGTGTAATAGTCTCTGACTTCATCTCCAAGTCTCCTGGTTTGCTTCTGGTCCAAGAAAGATGATCGCGAAAGTTGCATTCCGTTTGGACTCCGTTTAGTATTCCTTTTGTGCGAAACTCTAAAACAGGAAAAAATAGAAACTGGCATTGGGCCCTCAGTTAATAGGTTAGTCCCAAAAATAATATTTAATGCATATTAAACATCCAAAACAGATAATATAATATCATGGAACAATCAAAACTTATAGATACGTTGGAGATGTATCAAGCATCCCCAAGCTTAATTCCTGCTCGTCCTCGAGTAGGTAAATGATGAAAACAGAATTTTTGATGTGGAATGCCACCTAACATATTTATCCATGTAATTCTCTTTATTGTGGCATGAATGTTAAGATCCGTAAGATTCAAAACAAAAGTTTAATATTGACATAAAAACAATAATACTTCAATCATACTAATAAAGCAATCATGTCTTCTCAAAATAACATGGCTAAAGAAAGCTATCCCTACAAAATCATATAGTCTGGCTATGCTTCATCTTCACCACATAAAATATTTAAATCATGCACACCCCCGATGACAAGCCAAGCAATTGTTTCATACTTTTTATGTTCTCAAACTTTTTCAATCTTCACGCAATACATGAGCGTGAGCCATGGATATAGCACTATGGTGGCAGAGAATATGGTGGTTGTGGGGAAGACAAAAAGGAGGAAGATAGTCTCACATAAAGTAGGCGTATCAACGGGCTATGGAGATGCCCATCAATAGATATCAATGTGAGTGAGTAGGGATTGTCATGAAACGGATGCACTAGAGCTATAAGTGTATGTAAGCTCAAAAAGAAACTAAGTGGGTGTGCATGCAACTTGCTTGCTCATGAAGACCTTGGGCAATTTGAGGAAGCCCATCATTGGAATATACAAGCCAAGTTCTATAATGAAAAATCCCCACTAGTATATGAAAGTGACAAAATAGGAGACTCTCTATCATGAATATCATGGTGCTACTTTGAAGCACAAGTGTGGAAAAAGGATAGTAACATTGCCCCTTCTCTCTTTTTCTCTCATTTTTTCCTTTTTTCTTTCTCTTTTTTTCCTTTTTCTCCTTTTTTTCCTTTTCTCCCTTTTTTTCTTTATTTTTCGTCCAGAGTCTCATCCCGACTTGTGGGGGAATCATAGCCTCCATCATCCTTTCCTCACATGGGACAATGCTCTAATAATGAAGATCATCACACTTTTATTTACTTACAACTCAAGAATTACAACTCAATGCTTAGAACAAAATATGACTCTATGTGAATGCCTCCGGCGGTGTACCGGGATGTGCAATAAATCAAGAGTGACATGTGTGAAAGAATTATGAAAGGTGGCTTTGCCACAACTACGATGTCAACTACATGATCGTGCAAAGCAATATGACAATGATGAAACGTGTCATAATAAACAGAACAGTGGAAAGTTGCATGGTAATATATGTCGGAATGGATATGGAAATGCCATAATAGGTAGGTATGGTGGCTATTTTGAGGAAGTTATATGGGTGTATGGTACCGGCGAAAGTTGCGCGACACAAGAGAGGCTAGCAATGGTGGAAGGGTGAGAGTGCGTATAACCCATGGACTCAACATTAGTCATAAAGAACTCACATACTTATTGCAAAAATCTATTGGTTATCGAAACGAAGTACTATGCACATGCTCCTAGGGGGATAGATTGGTAGGAAAAGACCATCGCTCATCCCTGACCGCCACTCATAAGGAAGACAATCAAAAAATAAATCATGCTCCAATTTCATCACATAACAGTTCACCATACGTGCATGCTACGGGAATCACAAACTTTAACACAAGTATCTCCCAAATTCCCAAGTACTCACTAGCATGAATCTAATATCACCATCTTTATATCTCAATACAATCATAAAGAATCAAACTTCTCATAGTATTCAATGCACTTTATATGAAAGTTTTTATTATATCCATCTTGGATGCCTGTCATATTAGGACTAAATTTATAACCCAAACAAATTACCATGCTGTTCTAAAATACTCTCAAAATAATATAAGTGAAGCATGAGAGTTCATTAATTTTTATAAAATTAAGCCACTGTCGTCCTCTAAAAAGATATAAGTGAAGCAGTAGAGCAATATTGCCTAGCTCAAAAGATATAAGTGAAGCACATAGAGTATTCTAATAAATCACAATTCATGTGTGTCTCTCTCAAAATGTGTGTACATCAGGGATGATTGTGGTAAACTAAAAAGCAAAGACTCAAATCATACAAGACGCTCCAAGCAAAACACATATCATGTGGAGAATAAAAATATAGCCTCAAGTAAAGTTACCAATGGACGAAGACGAAAGAGGGGATGCCTTTCGGGGCATCCCCAAGCTTAGGCTTTTTGTTGTCCTTGAATATTACCTTGGTGTGCCTTGGGCATCCCCAAGATTAGGCTCTTTCCACACCTTATTCCATAGTCCATCTAATCCTTACCCAAAACTTGAAAACTCCACAGAAAATCTCATGAGCTTAGTTAGTATAAGAAAATAAATCACCACTTTAAGGTACTGTTGAAAAATCATTATTTATTTATGTTGGTATAATATCTACTATATTCCAACTTTTCCATGGTTCATACCCCCCGATACTACCCATAGATTCATCAAAATAAGCAAACAACACGCAAAAAACAGAATCTGTCAAAAACAGAACATTTTGTAGAAATCTGTAACTCTCGAATACTTATGCAACTCCAAAAATTCTGAAGAATTAGTTAAATCTAAGAAATTTGTGTACCAAACCAGAGCAGGAAGAATCAGATCAAAATCAAGTCTCTATGAATTTTTAAAATTATTTTTGTGGGTGCAAAGGTTCTGATTTTTAGCAGGATTAACACAACTATCACCGTAAGTTATCCTAAAGGTTTAACTTGGCACAAATACTAACTAAAACAAAAAACCACATCTAACCAGAGGCTATATGAATTATTTATTACTAAACAAGAACAAAAAGCAAAGAACAAAAATTAAAATTGGGTTGTGTCCTGAAAGGATCGAGAAGAGGTGTCTAGAGGGTGGGGGTGATTAGACCCTCAACAAACAAAGTTGGCAGTTTTTAAGTTTTTCAAGTTTAGGTGGAGTTTAAGCACAAGTTTAACCATTCACAATGCATATCAAGCAAGCATGCAAAGAGTATGTGAGCAGCGGTAAGTAAAGGATGCAACTTCAAAGAAAGTAAAGGGATGGGATTGGAGTGTGAAACGCAATTGGAGACACGGATGTTTTTGGCGTGGTTCCGATAGGTGGTGCTATCATACATCCACGTTGATGGAGACTTCAACCCATGAAGGGTAATGGTTGTGCGAGTCCATGGAGGGATCCACCCACGAAGGGTCCATGATCTCCTTGCCCTTACAAACTCCTTGGTTCAACTCCACAATCTTGTCGGAGGCTCCCAAGTGACACCTAACCAATCTAGGAGACACCACTCTCCAAAAGGTAATGGATGGTGTGTTGATGATGAAATCCTTGCTCTTGTGCTTCAAATGATAGTCTCCCCAACACTCAACTCACTCTCATAGGATTGGATTTGGTGGAAAGATGATTTGAGTGGAAAGCAACTTGGGGAAGACTAGAGATCAAGATTCATATGGTTGGATTGGAATATCTTTGTCTCAACACATGAGTAGGTGGCTATCTCTCAGAAAATGAGTAATGGAAGTGTAGGCATGTTCTGATGGCTTTCCCCACGAATGAGGAGAGGGTGGAGGGGTATATATAGCCTCCACACAAAATTTAACCATTACACACAATATACCAAACTCGGTGGGACCGAATCGGAAAACTCGGTCGGACCGATTCAGTACATAGTGTGGCTGTTAGACAACTTCGGTGGGACCGACATGTCAACTCGGTGGGACCGATATCATCAGGGTTACGGCATAACGTAATCTCGGTTTGACCGATTACACAAACTTGGTTCGGCCGACTTTGGTAATAAGCTAACAAGAAAGTTGCTTAGGCAAAGTCGGTGGGACCGATTCGCTCGTCTCGGTGGGACCGAAGCGTTACAAAAAGGAAACAGAGAGTTTGCATTGCATACTCAGTGGGACCAATCGCTCATCTCGGTTATACCTGAATGTTATGAAGGGAAACAGAGAGTTTGCAACCCCATCGCGGTGAGACCAAAGTGACTAGGGTTTCCGGCCGTGGCTATGTCAAATGAACTCGGTGGCGCCGGATGGATCAAATTGGTGGGGCCGAGTTTAACTTTTGGTTTGGGACATATGTGGATATGAGAAAGTGGCTAAGGGCTTTTGGATCATATCATGAAGCAGTTTGAGCAAGCAAGCCATTAAGCAACACCTCATCCCCTTTTAATAGTATTGGCTTTCCTATGGACTCAATGTGATCTTGGATCACTAAAACAGAAAATGTAGAGTCCTGAGCTTTGAGCTTGAGCCAATCATGTGTCCTTAGCATCTTGAAGGGGTTCCACATCCTCTTGTCCATGGCACTACACTGTTGGACTTATTTGAAATATACTAGATAAAAGTATTAGTCCAACAAAAGATATGTTGACATTAATTACCAAAATCACCCAGGGAGCACTTGTGCTTTCAATCTCCCCCTTTTTGGCAATTGACGAAAACATACATCAAAGCTTTAGATAAAGATATAGAGAAAAGTGAGTAAAAGCTTTGGAAGGACATGTAACCAAACATAGGCGCCCCCTACATGTATGAAATCATGCAAATATGGAACATAAGATCATGTGAGTGCATAATCATGACAGAGCAAGCAACATGTTAAATGTATCTTGGCTATATGCATCAGAGTAAATGATGTGAGTATGAGAAATGTATGTTCATGTTCATGAGTCCTTCTTGCAAACAATGTGTACATCAGCAAGAGATCCTCATGTACATGAATGTGATGCATATACTAACCTTGTGGTCTTGAGCTAGCTTTGGAAGAGATGAACCTGAGTAAACAAGGTTAGACAACAAAGAAAAATCTACCAAACAGAGCAAGAGCAATAAACCACATGGGTACCAAGATCTGGGATGGCATGTATAGAGTGAGTACTAGGTACTCTATTTGTGAGTAGACATGTCCCCAAGGGTAAAGATATGCAATTAATTTGAAGATTTCCTTCCCTTAGATGTCTTGCTCCCCCTGAATCTTTTAATGTATATTGGGAGAAGATAGAGAAAAGAAAATCAGAGCAAAGCAAAGTAAACATAGAAACAACATGAACATGTCTTTCCCCTCTAAAGACATGTAACTTCTCTCCTCTTTGAATACCAAGGAACTGGGGTCTCTTTTTTTTAAAGAATATCTCTCTCCCTGTCAGTGTCAAAACTGGCAGCTCTCGGGTAGGGTGTCCCGAACTATGGTCTAAGGCTAATGGTAACAGGAGGCAGGGGACACAATGTTTACCCAGGTTCAGGCCCTCTCGATGGAGGTAATACCCTACTTCCTGCATGATTGATCTTGATGATATGAGTATTACAAGAGTTGATCTACCACGTGATCATAGAGGCTAAACCCTAGAAGCTAGCCTATGATTATGATTGTTGTTGTCCTACGGAGTAAACCCTCCGGTTTATATAGACACCGGAGGGGGCTAGGGTTACATAGAGTCGGTTATAGAGAAGGAGAGCTACATATCCGAATTGCCAAGCCTGCCTTCCACACAAAGGAGAGTCCTGCCCGGACACGGGATGAAATCTTCAATCTTGTATCTTCATAGTCCAATAGTCCAGCCAAAGTACATAGTCCGGCTGTCCGAGGACCCCTAATCCATGACTCCCTTAGTAGCCCCTGAACCAGGCTTCAATGACGATGAGTCCGACGTGCAGATTGTCTTCCGCATTGCAAGGCGGGTTCTTCTCCAAATCCAGAGTACCTGTTGTAACGAGTAGTGTCCGGCTTCCCATTAATGTTGCACTCCTCGGCTTCTATGCTTTAATAGCGGCAATCTCCACGTGTCGAGCGAATGAGAGAAGTCGGGGCATTTTTACATTTGCCACCCTGACCATGTAAGTAAATCATCTATTTAAAGAGACGGGATCCTCAGATCCAAATCACACCATCCTCCCCCAGCGAGTATCCATCAGAGCGTGCCCGGAAGAAACCATCCCATCATGGCCGATCGTCGCAGCTCCTCCTCTCGCTCCCGTAGCACTAAGCCAGGCGACTGGGAGAAGTGTTCCGTCCCCCATTGCCGATTGGTAGAGTTGCAGACCCAGCGGTTTCTCCCGCCTACGTACATGGTCCCCGTCTGAGCCGGACTAGCCACTTACAATGGCGGGGAGCAAGCGGAGAGTTTTCCCAACCTGTCCAAGGGGGAGCGGGTATGCCTTGTCCATTACTTGTTGTGAGGACTTGGATTTCCAATCCATCTGTTCCTCCGCGGGCTCCTGGAGTTCTACGGCTTCCAGGTGCATAACTTCACTCCTGCCTCCATTCTACACATCGCAGGCTATGTCGTCTTCTGTGAGCTATTTCTGGGCTGCGAAGCTCATTCGAGCTATGGAAGAGGCTATTTTGCCTCGTACCCCGCACTCAGGAGGGGTCGATATATCAAGTGGGCAGAGCCGAAATATGGCGCATCACCGGGACCGGATACCTGTACAATATTCCGAAGAAGACATCCGAAGACTGGCCTTCGGAGTGGTTTTATATGGAGGACGTCCCCCTTCCAGACCCTATTTGGATGGGCCTTCATGAGTTTGCTAATGCCCCGTTAAAGAAACGCCACAGCTGGCGCCCTCGGAGCCCCCAGGAGGAAGATAACAGAGAGGTCCTTTACCTGATGGGAAGGATAATAATGCTGACTAAATCAGGACTGACAATAATCGAGGTTATGTCAAATTGTATAATGCGGGGGATGCAGCCACTTAAGTATCGGGGGAAACCCATGTGGCACTTCAATGGAGAAGACGATGTCACCTGCTGCCGTCGTAAAGGCCCGGACTCCGCCACTGCTCTAGCGAAAATTCTGTCCGATTTGTACAAAGGAGAAGAAGAGGAGTTCATCCGTATTAAGCCACGGGATGGTTTCTCCATGTATAACCCCCCAAGCTGGGTGAGCTCCTATCCTTTACTCCAGTCATTCCCGCGCTTTTCATCATAAATACTTACCTTGCTAATTCATAGCAGGAACTGCGAAAAGCTGTGAGGGAGGTCCACAACCCGTCTCCACAGCCAGAGGACCCTGACCGGGCCCTCGACCCCGGACTTGAAGAGGATCCAGACGTATTTGTGGAGCTCGTTGACAGGACGTTGTATCAGCTAAGCTGTGATGGTGCCTTGGTGGCCATCATAGCTGACTACCCTGGCCTACTCCCTGCATCACATGTAAGTAAAACCGGAGTCCCAACTTCTTTGCATCTTACCCACCGCACACATATTGCGTCTTACAGGGAAGGCCATCGGGGCGCCGTGCCGAACCCGCGGTGACTCGTCAACAAGGGGCACCGAAGCCGGGTAGGCTCAAAAGGAAGGCGGTCAGGACTGAGACACCATCGCAAAGGCATGATTAAAAACTTGCTTCGTGATTATCGTCTTTAAAATATAATAATGTCCGTGGTTCCTGGCAGAAAAAATGCTCGCCGGACTGTGTCTGGAGAGCCTGCCGGCCACGCCTCTACCCGCCGGACTCCAGAGCCAGACTTAGGGGCAGAAGCTAACGTGGGGACAACGTCGGATGGTCCTCCTACAGAGAATGCAGATAGACTGTCCGCTACGAATTCAGAAGTGGAGAGCGCCATGAATCACAGGCATCGCCGGGCCCTACTCCGTGATCCTAGTTTCTCCAAAGAGGCGTTCAATGCCTTCAACTCAGGAGACGCGTACATCTGAGCCGCTCAAAATGGACTTGCCAGAGCCACGGACCAGTATGTAAAGGATATACGGGTAAGAAAATCTGATAATTATGTATATTAGTAGCCCCTGAGACTTGAAACAGTTGGCACAACTGATTTAAGGATCATTGTATGCATAGGTTCTTACGGAGAAGAATACCCAGTTGTCTCAAGAGCTGGAGGAGTGCAAAGCCCAACTTGGGGCCGCAGTTGTCGGAATGGAGGAGTCCAAGAAGGCCTCATCTGGTAATACTTGTCATGATCAAAAAAGAATGTAATGACATGTACCAGCTAGTATTCGGCATGCATGCAAATCTAATAATAGATTCTGCTGACAATCCCGGAGGCAACCGGAGATCGTATCGGGGGATGAGCAACATGCTCAACGATAGCTAGAGGCTAGCGAGCGCGTTCTTACACGGGTTATTCGACAGAAAATGATCTCAAGGATGCCAATACCCGGTTGGATGTTGAATTAAAAGATGTTCAGGCCCAGCTTGCTGACTCTGTGAAGGAGAATAAGAGACTTCGACGCGGCATTTTTAGTAAGTGCTCGAACGAACCTTTATACAGGTCGGCAAAGAAACAGGCTAACAGAGTTATGTCTGTAGGTATGCTGACAGGTCATCCCGAAGAGGAGATGCCTGGATCTGCAGGCGATCTTCTGCACGAGCTCTCACAGCTGCACGAACAAGTTCGGCAGGTGATGCAGGGTATCGCCCAGGCCTTGTGGCCATCCACCTCCTTGCCAAGAGGCATGGGGGAGCTTGTAGAGATGCTCAAGGGAGCGCGGCGGCGCTTCCGATTATGGAAGGTATCGACGTGCCGACAAGGTGCAAGGGAAGCCTGGGCCATGGTGAAGACGCGATACACCAAGGCTCACCCGAACCACATGGTCGAGGTCGGGCCCGTAGGGTCAGATGGGAAAGAGATAACTGTTAATCTAGTATATGACTAGGTAGCATTAGCCGCAAAGTATTCCCAATAGCATTGTAGGCTAGACAACCTATTGGATGGTATAGAAGAAGAATTTAGTCAGTCTAAGTGACTGTGTACTTCAGATGACATATTTTGTCCCTAGCCAGATTGTAAATCATTTGTCATGGCGGACCTTTTTGCTTCAGCCTCCGGACCCGATAGTCCGGAGTGTATCCGAATACCCGCTCAGTTATGTAAACCAGGGTACGCGTGGAAACCAGGCGTAGGGGTCATAAGTGCTTGAACAGACAAGTACCCAACTAGCTATGTTATATTACATGGATAGTAAGAAACATCTTCCAGGGAGAATAGTTCCGTTAAGGGCTCCTTTCCCTGGGTATGCATGCATTAATGTGCAGGTCCGAGCTGTGCACAGGGACACATGATATAAAACATCTGGGGGTTTATGTTGTAAGTAGGTAAGAAACATCTTTTGTTCACCGACCGAATATTCCCTTAATAACGCTAGCTTTCGGCTTCACCCAGTCTAAGGTATACATCCGGCTGACCCGGCAGTAACAATCGCAGAGGTGCTCCCCTTATGCCCTAGCCGAATTAACGGGAACGTAGGGCATAAACACAAGAGCCAGGCAACCCAGCTTGGCCAAAACTTAAGTCATATCGATGCATATAATGGCAAAAAAGGGTACATATGGAGAAGTGACACATATGTGGTGGTCATAAAGACCAGAAGATAATTATATTAAGCTTCTGTATAAGAAGCCCCCAGGTATATTGAGTGTGCATAGCGCGGTAGGAGTGTGCGGTCGAAGCACACTTGAAGCTTTTAAGGTTATATAAAAAAAAGAGAGAAAGAGGATATAACTTCAAAAAGAAAGGCGAAGGTAAGGAGACGAACACAGAGTTCGTCACTAGGCGTAGAATCTTCGGAGTCTGGCCGCGTTCCATGGGTTCGGCTCGAGTCAATTATCTAATGCATCACGCAGACGGTATGCTCTTCCGGTGAGAACTTTATCAATGATGAAGGGACCCTCCTACTTGGGCTTGAGCTTGTCCTTTTTCTTCTCCGGTAGGCGTAGAACGAGTTCGCCAATGTTATAAGTGTTGGCCCGTACTTCTCTACTTTCATACCTTCGAGCCTGCTGCTGATAGAATGCGGAACGGGCCTTTGCGACATCACGCTCCTCCTCAAGGGCATCTAAATTGTCCTGCCGATCTAGCTCGGCTTCTCTCTCTTCGTACATGCGCACTCGAGGTGAGTCATGAATGATATCGCAGGGTAGCACCGCCTCTGCGCCATACACCATGAAAAATGGTGTGTATCCGGTGGTGTGATTTGGCCTGGTCCGCAGACCCACAGTACGGAGTCAAGCTCCTCGACCCAGTGGGTATCTAATTCCTTCAAGGATCACGCTAGTCTGAGTTTGATGCCGCTCACAATAAGACCATTTGCTCGTTCGCCTTGATCGTTTGTTTGGGGATGATAGACAGAGGCATAATCGAGCTTAATGCCCATGTTTCCGCACCAAGTTTTCACCTTGTCGGCTGTGAAGTTGGAGCTGTTATCAGTGATGATGCTGTGGGGGACACCATAACGGTGTATGATCCCGGATATGAAGTCTATCACTGGTCCGGATTCGGCCGTTTTAACTGGTTTGGCCTCTATCCATTTGGTGAGTTTATCTACCATGACCAACAGGTATTTTTTCTTAGGGTCTTTTACATCTGTGTCCCTAACTTGAACCCACTACTCAAATTTGCCCTTAATTTCAAAGCCTGCTCAAATTTGCCCTTCTCCCGTTAGTTGCACTTATAAAAATGCCCTTCCGTGCCGTTTCCGTCAAGTCAGAGCTGTTTGACTGGTATCTGGCCGTTTATTTGACATTTTTGCCCTTGTGTGTTTTTTAGTCTAGGAAACAGAAGAAATAGGAAAGAGCACTGTAGCAATTGGGCCATGATGCTGTAGCAAGCAGGCTTATTCCAGCCCAGCCAACCCAGCCGAGGTTATCTTCAACCTCGTGCATGGCACCCCCGCACCAGAGAGCATGTGTTCTCCACCATTGCCATTAGCACGGCCAGCGACCAAAACTCACCGCCCCTCTGTGTCTCCGACGTCCGCCGTGATGCTTCTACCAATCCACCGAAGAACTCGACCTAGGACAGCCCAGGCCAAGCAAATCGACCTCGGCTTCATCGCCTCCGACCGAAGACCACTGGCGTCGATTCATGACCTCTCCCCTCTCCCCTCTCCTGATGAGCACACCTATAGCCCTGCTGCATACCCGCCTTCTCTCCCCTCTCCTTTACCATTCATTTTTGTGCCATAGCAAGTCTATCACCGTAGTAGTCCACCGTCACCGCTGGCGTGCTCTTTCCCAATGATGTTGTCCTGACTCGTCCCAGTGAAGCTCCCTTCCGTGCTCCTAGCACATCCAGGAAGCCAGCGCGCCCGTCCGTGAGCTCGCCGGCAAGACACGACCCTATCCCCGTCGTGCCAGTGGCAGCGCCGCCACTGGCCTCGTCAGTCCCGGTGATTCCAGCCACCCTACACACTCCAGCTAGCAACCCTGGATGAGGGAGAGGCAACGCTAGCTACCCCGCACCTCAGCGGCCGTCCCCGGGTCCTCCCTGTGAGCCTCCGTCGTGGATTTTGGTCGTCGGGAACTAATCTCCGGTGAGGTCTTTAATTAAGCGTTAATTAACCTGCTAACAGCCATCCTAAGCTACTGCCGCATGGCCCCACTGGCATACTTAACCGCTGTTTTGGATAACAGTAAGCATAGTAGCCCCACTATCCACTTTGACCACGGCTTAATTAAAACAATATATTGCAAAAAATATTGGTAAGCAAATGACATGTGGGCCCAACATCTACTTTGAATAGTCATTTTCTTTTTTTCCTTTTTCTACTTTGGACCCACATGTAACTGTGTGAGAGAGGGGGTGAGAGAAAGGGTTTTTTGGTTTTATTTTTTTAGAGTGGATCCCACCAGTAAGTGACACAAGGAGACAGGGGTAGAAATGTCAAAGAAACGGCCAGATACCGGTCAAACAGGTTTGACTAGACGGAAACGGAACAGAAGGACATTTTTATAAGTGCAACTAACGGTAGAGGGGCAAATTTGAGCACACTTTGAAATTAGGGGTAAATCTGAGTAGGTGGTTCGAGTTAGGGATAGAAATGCAAATGGCCCTTTTTCATATGGCTTCTCCTTTAAGGGGTCCAACCATATCGAGCTCCCAGACCGCAAAGGGCCAAGTTATGGGGATTGTTTGGAGAGCGGTAGGTGGCATATGGCTTTGATTTGCAAAAGGATGGAAACCAGAGCAATGTTGGATGATGTCCTGTGCGTTTGCTCAGGCTCTCAGCCAGTAGAAACCTGTACGGAAGGCCTTACTTACAAGGGCCCGAGCTACAGCGTGATGGCCACCGAGTCCAGCATGAATTTCGGCCAGTAGCTGTCGTCCTTCCTCTTCGGAGATGCACCTTTGGAGCACTCTGGTCGCGCTTTTCTTATAAAGCTCTCCCTCATGAACCATGTAGGCTTTAGAGCGCCACACGATGCAACGCGTCTCATTTTGGTCCTTAGGGAGTTCTTGCCTATTTAGGTAGGCTAAGAAGGGTTCTGTCCACGGGGCGATGACAGCCATAATCACGTGGGTCGAAGGTGTTATTTCGGTGGCAGAGCCTCCGATTACGTCAGATTGTTCGGGATCTGGGGTTGTGTTCGGATCCGGACTGGTATTGCCGGTGTCCCTTCCCACACCACGGATGGCTTGAATAGCCTTTCCAAGAAGATATTAGGTGGGATAGGGTCGCGCTTAGCGCCGATGCGGGCGAGGATATCCGCCGCTTGATTGTTTTCTCAGACCGCATGGTGGAATTCGAGCCCCTCGACCGAGCTAACATTTTGAGGATGGCATTATGGTATGCCGCCATTTTTGGGTCCTTGGCGTCAAAGTCTCCATTTATTTGAGATATTGCGAGGTTCGAATCCCCACACATTTCCAGGCGTTGAATGCCATAGAGACTGCCATCCGAAGACCATGCAACAGAGCCTCATATTCGGCTGCGTCATTGGAGTCTGTGTATAATATTTGGATTACATATTGGACTGTATCTCCGGTGGGGGATGTCAGGAAAACGCCTGCCCCCAGACCAGCCAGCATCTTAGAGCCGTCAAAGTGCATGATCCAATTGGAGTACGCGTCGTACTCTTTAGGGAGCACGGCTTCTGTCCATTCAGCGACGAAGTCGGCCAGTACTTGTGACTTAATGGCTCGCCATGGGTTGTATATTATGTCAAATGGGAGGAGCTTGATAGCCCATTTAGCAATCCGGCCTGTGGCATCGCGGTTATTTATTATATCGTTGAGTGGTACTTTAGAGGCCACCGTGATTGAACACTCTTGAAAGTAGTGTCGTAGTTCTCGGGATGCCATGAAGACCGCATATGCTATCTTTTGATAATGTGGGTACCCGGGCTTGCGTGGAGTGAGGACAGTGGATACGTAGTATACCGGCTTTTGAAGTGGGAGCTTATGTCTGTCCGTTTCTTGTTCGACGACGAGCACTGCGCTTACAACTTGGTGTGTTGCAGCTATATGTAACAGCATGGGTTCACCGATATTTGGTGCGGCCAAGATTGGATTGCTAGCCAAGAGGGCCTTTATTTCTTCCAATCCGGCTGTGGCCGCATCCATCCACTCAAAGTGTTCGGTGTGTTGAAGAAGGCGATAAAGAGGTAGTGCTTTTTCTCCCAATCGGGAGATCAAGCGGCTTAGGGCAGCCACGCATCCAGTTAATTTCTGGATTTGCTTGAGGTCTATTGGGGTAGCCAACTATGACAGAGCTCGGATTTTAGCCGGATTTGCTTCAATTCCTCTATTGGAAACGATGAAGCCCAGCAGCTTCCCGGCAGGCACATCGAAAACGCATTTTTCCGGATTGAGCTTGATGTCATATCTTCGGAGATTGTCGAACATAAGCCTCAAGTCATCTATTAAAGATTCGACGTGTATGGTTTTGATGACCACGTTGTCTACGTATGCCTCCACCATTTTGCCGATTTGTTTTTCCAGGCATGTCTGAATCATGCGTTGATAGGTTGCACTGGCATTTTTGAGCCCGAAAGGCATGGTATTAAAACAGAATGGGCCGTATGGTGTGATGAATGCCGTTGTGGCTTGATCGGACTCCACCATCTTGATTTGATGGTATCCAGAGTATGCATCGAGGAATCACAATGAGTCTTGTCCTACGGTAGTGTCGATGATTTGATCAATGCGGGGGAGGGGGAAGGGATCCTTGGGGCAAGCCTTATTAAGGACCTTGAACTTTACACATAGGCGCCAGGATTTGTCATTCTTTGGTACCATCACTAGGTTTGCTAGCCAGTCCGGATGTTTTATTTCTCTGATGAATCCGGCCTCGAGTAACTTGGCTAGCTCTTCTCCCATGGCTTGTCGCTTAGGCTCTGAGAAGCGCCGAACAGTCTGCTTGACCGGCTTGTATCCCTTGAGTATGTTTAGGCTATGTTCGGCCAGCCTGCGTTGGATACCTAGCATGTTTGAAGGATGCCAGGCGAAGATGTCCCAATTCTCACGCAAGAACTCTCGCAGTGCAGCGTCTATTGTGGGGTTCAGATGTGCTCCGATGGATGCTATTTTTGTAGGGTCCGTTGGGTGGACCTGGAAGTTGACTATTTTGTCCGCTGGTTTGAAAGAGGTGGATTTGGGTCGTTTGTCGAGTATCATGTCGTCCCTATCCACCATGGAGCGTAGTGAGTTAGTTCTTCGGCCGCGAGGGCTTCGGATAATGCCTCAAGGGCCGGTGCGGTGGTTTTATTTTCAGCGCGGAGTGCTACATCCAGATCACTAGCTAGAGTGATGATTCCACTGGGCCCGGGCATCTTGAGCTTCATGTACTCGTAATGGGGTATAGCTTGAAAGCTTGTGAATGCATCCCGCCCTAAAAGGGCGTGGTATCCACTACTGAACGGGGCCACTTGGAATGTGATTTCTTCGGACCTATAATTCTCCGGCGTGCCGAATACGACATCTAGTGTGATTTTTCCCGCACATCGTGCCTCCCGACTAGGGATGATTCCCCTGAAGGTCGTGCTGCTTTGCTCAATACGGCTCTTGTCTATTTCCATTTTGTTAAGAGTCTCCTCGTAGATAAGGTTTAATCCGCTGCCGCCGTCCATGAGCACTTTAGTAAGCCGGAAGCCGTCCACAATTGGACTAAGGACCAAAGCGGCTGGTGCTCGGACTATTCGGAATTGAGGTTTGTCACTGGCATTGAAAGTTATGGCCGTGTCGTTCCATGGATTTATTGCTGCGACATGGCAGACTTCGGCGAGGTTGCGGAGTGCTCGCTTGCGCCTATTATTTGAGGCGAAAGTCTCGAAGACTGTCAGTACTGTATTGTTATTTTCCGCGGGATGGTGTTCTGTGGTATTGTTGATGAGGAGATCCTCGCCGCTCTTGGCCACCTGCCGGAGTATCCAACATGCTCTATGGCTATGTGTTGGTATGGTATCCGGTGTACTGTGAATTTTGCATGGCCCATTAAGCCATCCCTCCATACGGTTCCACGCCCTGTAGTGGGCTTTGGTTTCTTTGTAATTGGATCGGGTGACTTGCGAGAGTGCACCCTTTTAGTTCGGACGAGGGGTTTAGTGAGAGTAGGAGGATCCCATAATTTTGTTTGGGTTTTCCAGGCGCTTTCCATCGCACAGTACTTCTGTATTTGGCCACCAAGTCAGCGAAGTGTACTATGTGATGGCGACTTATGGCTTTAAGGATTCCCTTGTCCGTGCAATTTTTGCAAAAGAATGAGATTGCGTCTTCCTCGCGACAGTCCTTAACCTTTCTCATTACAAGGAGGAATCTGGCCCAGAAGTGATGTACTGTCTCTTGGGGCTCTTGTCTAATGTGGGAAAGATCACTTGTATCTAGGTGGGTGGGTAGATTGAAGTCCAAACCCTGAGCCGATCTGAGACCCAGGGGCAGAGGAGCTTCCGAGCTTGGCAGCTTGGGCTCCGGGATGTTGCCCAATTTTTCTGGCCCGATGTCCGATTCTAGGTTCGGAGCTTGGGCCATGTCCTCCCGTAGACAGGTATCCGGCTTGGAGAGCTCGGGAATCCGGACATAGTTCATCCTCAAAATAGAGAAAGAATCGATGCATTGCTCCTCCAGCACCGCTATCTAATGGGTGACCGGCGGAGAGTTAATCTCCCTTTGGTCGGGTTTAAGCCCAATCCTATCATAGTCCGTAGCGACTCCCAGAGCGGCAATGCGATCCAAGAGCTCATTTAGGGAGGAGAGCTCCATTGGATCCATCTATTCGGCAAGTTCCGAGCTGACATGGAGTCTGTTTTTGATGACCTGAGAAGTCATCGTCGGCGCGAGGCCGATCGGGTGGTCATGACGAAGCCGCCTAGTCAGAGAGTTTGGCCTAAAGCCAAGGCTCCCCCAGAGGTGATGTGGTCCTTGATAACAAGTCGAGCCATCAAGCCTTATTGTGACGGCATAGTGGAACTCTCAATGAAAGCACCAATGTCGGTGTCAAAACGGGCGGATCTCGGGTAGGGGGTCCCGAACTGTGCATCTAAGGCTAATGGTAACAGGAGGCGGGGGACACAATGTTACCCAGGTTCGGGCCCTCTCGATGGAGGTAATACCCTACTTCCTACTTGATTGATCTTGATGATATGAGTATTACAAGAGTTGATCTACCACGAGATCGTAGAGGCTAAACCCTAGAAGCTAGTCTATGATTATGATTGTTGTTGTCCTATGGACTAAACCCTCCAGTTTATATAGACACCGGAGGGGCTAGGGTTACACAGAGTCGGTTATAGAGAAGGAGATCTACATATCCGAACTGCCAAGCTTGCCTTCCACGCAAAGGAGAGTCCCACTCGGACACGGGACGAAGTCTTCAATCTTGTATCTTCATAGTCCAACAGTCCGGCCAAAGTACATAGTCCGGCTGTCCGAGGACCCCCTAATCCAGGACTCCCTCACTCCCCCCTATTGGTTTCTCCCCCTATTGGAGTGATTAAGCTTTGATGTGAGCTCTCTCTCTCCCCCTTTGACATCAATTTCCAAGAAGGACTCTTATGGACGGTGATGCAAAGCAAATAGGTTTGGTCCTTGAGTCATAGAGCAAAGCAGCACATAGAATATGATGTTGGTAGAGGATAAGAATCATCGAGTGGAGCTGGAGCAAAATTTGCAGAATGCAAGTGACAGAGTGATTTCTCAGCATTGAAATCGGCTACACCGAGTTGATTCCTTCGATGGCACTGAAAAGTTTTGGTTTGACCAGAAGAGGCAAATCGGTTTATCCGAGTTCATCATAGATAGGAAACACTAGTCATCTCAGCTCACTAAGCGAATAAGATCTCACAAGGATTTGCAAGGAATTGAATGCAGAGAAATGCATAATAGAAATAAAGAAAAGAAATCTAGATGAAGTGTTTGTTTGAAAGGGGAACAAATATGCATGAGACAAAATGCAGGAACAAGGAGAAACACTAGAGAACTTCATCTAGAATTGGTCGGCAACAAAGTCACCTATGTTAGAGTATATTGACTTAGGAGTCAAGTGAAGACACTTGATCATAGGTCATACTCATTGTTTAAGATCAAAATGGGTTGCAATTTTTCATTTAAGCACTTTGATGTATTCTCATCCTATTGAGCTGCTTTGACCCATGACTTGGGGTAAAGCTTCTCTAAGATGGAATAACATACCTTGGGTGGTGGTGTTGATATTGATCATGTAGTTGAACTTGTGTGGGATGCTCAATGTTAATGTAGTTCATTTGGAGCACCACTTCTAATTGGAGTTCATCTAACTACATGGATTAGATTTGCAAGAAAGAGCACTTGTGTATCCAAAATGACAATCATGAAATTTGACTTAGGTATTTGTCAAAGGATATATTTGAAGGATTTCATGCTTCCTTGTCTTCAACCACCGTAAAGTAGAGACTTGGTGATGTAGAGATTTCTCAAGATGTGAGTGAGTTGCAATCTCATAGATTTAGATCCATCCAAGTACCTACATGGATTAGATAACATGCAAGGATACAAATGTATCCATGATATGTGATTATCATCATAAGAGAAATATCAAGGATTAGTCATAGGCTCATGTCTTGCACATATCCAAATAGAGTTCCTACTCCAAGTTTGAGGCATCAATGATGTTGAATTCACCTCTCAACCTGCAAAACACTTTCTCATCAAGCGGTTTGGTGAATATATCCGCCAATTGCTTGTCGGTGCGAACATGCTTAAGGTTAATATCAGCCTTAGCAACATCATCTCGAATGAAATGATGATCAACTTCAATGTGCTTAGTTCGAGAATGTTGCACGGGATTGTGAGCAATCTTAATAGCACTCTCATTGTCACAAAGAAAGGGGAACATGTTTCACATATATCCCATAATCATTAAGAGTTTGGGTCATCCAAAGTAATTGAGCACAACATGATCCGGCGGCAATGTATTCCGCTTCTACGGTGGATAAGGATATTGAGTGTTGTTTCTTGGAGGACCAAGACACAAGAGATCTACCAAGAAATTGACAAGTACCCGAAGTGGACTTTCTATCAACCTTGTCATCGGCATAGTCCGAGTCGGAGTAGCCAACAAGATTAAAAGAGGCCCTCTTTGGATCCCAAATGCCAAAGTTTGGTGTATGTATTAAGTATCTCACTATCCTTTTCACGACCTTAAGATGGCATTCTTTAGGGGCCGCTTGATATCGTGCACACATGCACACACTTAGCATAATATCGGGACGAGAGGCACATAGATATAATAATGAACCAATCATAGAGCGGTAAACCTTTTGATCAACGGGTTCACCATCTTTGGTCAAGTCAAGATGTCCACTAGTAGGCATGGGTGTACTCATACCTTTGCATTCTTGCATATTCAACTTCTTGAATTAGTCCTTGGTGTACTTCGTTTGAGAGACAAAGGTACCTTCCTTAGTTTGCTTGATTTGCAAACCAAGAAAGAACATGAGTTCACTCATCATAGACATCTCAAACTTCTCCAGCGCAAGCTTCCCAAACTTCTCACTAGAATGAGGGTTAGTAGATCAAAATATAATATCATCAACATAGATTTGGCACACAATAATTCTCCATTAACCCTTTTAGTGAAAAGAGTAGAATCAATCTTTCCAATCTCAAAGCCTTTTTCAATAAGGAACTTGGCCAAGCATTTATACCATGCTCTAAGAGCTTGTTTAAGACCATAAAGAGCTTTGTGAAGCTTGTAAACATGATTGGGTTTCTTAGGATTAACAAAGCTAGGAGGTTGTTTAACATAAACTTCCTCCTCAATTTCACCATTTAGAAAAGCACTTTTAATGTCCATTTGGTATAAAGTGATATCATGGTGATTAGCATAGGCAAGTAAGATGCGAATGGACTCAAGTCTAGCAACAGGGGCATATGTCTCACCATAGTCCATACCTTTGACTTCAGTGTAGCCTTGGACGACGAGACATGCTTTGTTGCGAACTACTTGTCTATCTTCATCTTGCTTGTTGCGAAACACCCATTTGGTGCCGATGATGTTATGGTTGTTGTCGGGCTTCTCGACCAATGTCCACACTTGGTTTCTCTCAAAGTTTTGTAGTTCTTCGTGCATGGCGTTTATCCAATCCGGATCTTCCAAAGCTTCTTCAACCTTCATAGGTTCAATGCTAGAGATGAATGAATAATGTTCACAAAAATTAGCCAAACGAGATTTAGAGCGAGTGATTCCCGGTTTGAATATCATTGTAGATTTGCTCGATGGGATGGTCTCTAGCGACTCTTGCTCGAACTTGTGAGAGATTTTGTTTTGATCGGGGTGGAACATCTTCTTCATCATCTTGTTCTTCTTATTGGCCTTCATCATTGTTGATGTTGTCGTTCTCTTGTCGTGGTGGAGAAGGAGGTTGATGAGGTTCATATTGGTGTACTTCCTCATTTTCTTCATCTTGGTGTGTCCCGCTTGTGGATGCTTCCATATCAACTCTTGGTTCACCTTGTCGTGAGGTAGAAGCTTCCACTTGGACGGACGAGGTACTCTCCTTCACCTCCGTTGGACGAACCTTACCAATAGACAAGTCTTGGATCACTTCTGAAGGATCTTTATCTCCTACATCCATTGGCAATTGCTCTACTTGCGAGCCGTTAGATTCATCAAACTTCACATCTACCGTCTCTTCAACCTTTCGGGTGAAATTGTTGTAGACACGGTAAGTGTGAGAGTTTGAGCCGTAACCAAGTAGGAAACCTTCATCAGATTTGGGAGAAAATTTAGAACGACGATGCTTATCAAGAATGTAGCACTTTGAGCCGAATACTCGAAAGTATCCAACTTGGGGTTTGTTACCGGTGCGTAGCTCATATGCCATCTTGCCGAGTAGCTTGTGAAGATACAAGCGATTTGTCGCACGACAAGCTATCTCAACCGCTTCCTCCCAAAAGTGTTTTTGGCATCTTGTACTCATGAAGCCTCATTCTTGCCATTTTGATGAGCATCCGGTTCTTCCTCTCAACAACTCCATTTTGTTGAGGTGTGTACCTAGCTGAGAACTCATGTGAAATCCCTTCTTCATCAAGAAAGGTGTCCACATTTGCGTTCTTGAACTCTGTTCCGTTGTCGCTGCAAACTTACTTGATCTTCACTTCAAATTGATTTTGGGCCTTCCTAGCAAAGTTTTTGAAGATCTTTTGGACCTGCAATTTATCATCGAGAAAGAACACCCACGTAAATCTTGAAAAGTCATCAACTATAACTAGACCAAATGAGTTTCCACCGAGACTTTTGTAGGCGTTGGGACCGAAGAGATCCATGTGAAGTAGCTCGAGCGGTCTCCTTGTGGTCATGATGTTCTTCACGGGGTGGCTTCCTCCAACCTGTTTTCCTGCTTGGCAAGCGCAACAAAGTCTATCCTTATCAAATATGACAACTTTAACACCAAGGATATGATCACCTTTAATAAGCTTGTCAAGGTTTCACATGCCCACATGACCTAACTGTCTATGCCACAACCAGCCTTTAGAAGATTTAGCAATTAAGCAAGTTCTAGGTTGAGCCTTTTTAGTGAAATCAACAATGTATAGATCACCTTTACATATACCGGTAAAGACCATTTTATGATTATCTCTATGAAACACTTGGCAATCTACTTTGGTAAATAGGACATTGAAACCAAAGTCAGCTAGTCTAGAAACAAAAAGCATATTATAGCCAAGAGATTCAACGAGCATGACATTTTGTATGGAGCTATCATGTGAGATGGCCACCTTACCGAGGCCAACCACCTTACCCTTTGAGTTATCACCAAAAGTGTTATACTTTTGAGGGCCGTCATTTTCAGCAAGCTCACGAAACATATCTTTATCTCCGGTCATGTCATCGGTACATCCACTATCAAGGACCCATTCCTTTCCTCCTTCCATGCATCCTCGAAGATTTGCCATAAGACCAAAGTGTCTCATTGCATCATCAAGATCATAGTCACTATCATCATCCTCATCATAGTATCCATGTTCAACATCGTCATGTGGTGGATCAATTCCTAGAGAGGGTGATTCATTATATAAATGATTTTGACAATGATCATCTTCATGAATTCTAATAGCTTCAGAAATAATATTGCTAATAATTCCAACATCTCCTTTGGCACATATAAGATTTGTAAGCTCAAATAGACAATCACCAGACTTAGGATCATTGGAATTCATCTTACTCAAGGTAATAGACTTATGAAGAATCTCATCTAGATTTTGCAAGGAATAATTTGGAAATTGTTCCTCACGAAATCTCCATATAGTGTAGGCCCACTCAAGAGTAGGCAAGCAACCAATCAAGTTTCTAGGCAAACCTCTAGTGATAAGACTAACAGTTCTAAGATTGCGAATCATGTCAATTAACTCATCAAGGGTAGGATGCATAGGATAAACATGAGGTGCACAAGGGCTAGTAATGTACTTGTTCAAATGTTATTCATTGAAAATCACAAGCATCTCATTTTTCCACTCATCAAAGTACTCTCCATCAAGTATAGGGACTCTATGTCTAAGACTCCCCAAAGTAGACTCATCTATCTTCCTCCAATGGTGTTTAAACCAAAGCAATGGAGACCAAAGCTCTGATACCAATTGAAAGGATTGAGAAGAGGTGCCTAGAGGGGGGGTGATTAGACCCTCAACAGACAAAGTTGGAAGTTTTTAAGTTTTTCAAGTTTAGGTGGAGTTTAAGCACAAGTTTAACCATTCACAATACATATCAAACAAGCATGCAAAGAGTATGTGAGCAGTGGAAAGTAAATCATGCAACTTGCAAGAAAGTAAAAGGGATGGGATTGGAGTGTGCAAACGCAATTGGAGACACAGATGTTTTGGGCATGGTTATGATAGGTGGTGCTATCGTACATCCACGTTGATGGAGACTTCAACCCACAAAGGGTAACGGCTGCGCGAGTCCATGGAGGGCTCCACCCACGAAGGGTCCACGAAGAAGCAACCTTGTCTATCCTACCATGGCCATTACCCACGAAGGACTTGCCTCACTAGGGTAGATATTCACGAAGTAGGTGATCTCCTTGCCCTTACAAACTCCTTGGTTCAACTCCACAATCTTGTCGGAGGCTCCCAAGTGACATCTAACCAATCTAGGAGACACCACTCTCCAAAAGATAATAGATGGTGTGTTGATGATGAACTCCTTTCTCTTCTGCTTCAAATGATAGTCTCCCCAACACTCAACTAACTCTCATAGGATTGGATTTGGTGGAAAGATGATTTGAGTGGAAAGCAACTAGGGAAGGCTAGAGATCAAGATTCATATGGTTGGATTGGAATATCTTGGTCTCACCACATGAGTAGGTGGCTCTCTCTCAGAAAATGAGTAGTGGAAGTGTAGGCATGTTCAGATGGCTTTCCCCACAAATGAGGACAAGGTGGAGGGGTATATATAGCCTTCGCACAAAATCTAAACATTACACACAATATACCAAACTCAGTGGGACCAAATCAGAAAACTCGGTCAGACCGATTCAGTACATAATGTGATTGTTAGGCAATTTCGATGGGACCGACATGTCAACTCGGTGGGACCGATATCACTAGGGTTACAGCATAACGTAATCTCGGTTTGACCGATTACACAAACTCAGTTAGGCCGACTTTGGTAATAAGCTAACCTAAGAGTTGGTCAGGCAAACTCAGTGGGACCGATTCGCTCGTCTCGGCAGGACCGAAGCGTTACAAAAAGGAAATAGAGAGTTTGCATTGCAGACTCAGTGGGACCGATCGCTCATCTCGGTTAGACCAAAACATGACGAAGGGAAACAGAGAGTTTGCAACCCCATCTCGGTGAGACCGGAGTGACTAGGGTTTCTCGCAGTGGCTATGTAAAATGAACTCGGTGGCGCCAGATGGATCAAATCGATGGGGCCGAGTTTGACTTTTGGTTTGGGACATATGTGGATATGAGAAAGTGGCTGAGGGCTTTTGGAGCATATCACTAAGCACTTTGAGCAAGCAAGCCATTAAGCAACACCTCATCCCCTTTTCGTAGTATTGGCTTCCCTATAGACTCAATGTGATCTTGGATCACTGAAACAGAAAATGTAGAGTCCTGAGCTTTGCGCTTCAGCCAATCCTTTGTCCTTAGCATCTTTAAGGGGTTCCACATCCTCTTGTCCATGCCACTACACTCTTGGACTTATCTGAAATATACTAGATAAAAGAATTAGTCCAACAAAAGATATGTTGACATTAATTACCAAAATCACCCAGGGAACACTTGTGCTTTCACCTCCTTTTGGAGATATAACTATCGGGTATGACCTGCCCAGGAGGGGCCGGGTCAATACCACTAACGATCCATAATGAGAAGGCCCATGAAGATGTTGAAGATGGCGGTTCATGAAGCAAGCTTACTGAAGGCCCAAGACCCAAAGGCGACTTGATGCCCATGGGCGTAAACCGCCATATGATAACTTGTATGTTAAGGAAAGTGTAGATTTTGTCACCAAGCCGGACACGTTGTGTATGAGCTGGCCAGGACTCTGTAAGCCGCCGGGCATCATCCTGTGTATATAAAGGGGTAACCTGGTGGCGGTTTAGGGCAAGAAAGAAGAGATCGAGAACTAGGTTAAGAGTATTCGCTCCCTACTAATTGAAACCCAAGCAATACAACCCTAAACTGGAGTAGGACTTTACCTCCACCATGAGGGGCCAAACCAGTATAAACTCTCTGTGTCCCTTGTCCCGTTTAACCCCTTCAAGCTAACTACATTGCGATGGCTCCACACCTATGTCCTCATGCTAGGGCATCTGCTGTGACAATTCCATGATAGTTGGCGCCAATCATGGGGCCAGCGCATGGTGGTTTCGAGTTCTTGAAGGGGAGCTTCGCAGGACTCAAGGGGTATGCTGTGGGCCGGATGACTAAGAGTCCTCGCGGCAAGCTCTACGTAGATGATGAGGGTTGGGGCCCCGAGGCCAGCTCAATCGAGTATGGGTACCGGGTCCCCTTTGGCAGAATCCATGTCTTCATTGGCAAGATTCGTGAGTCAAAAACTGAGCTGGACATTTGCACTGACATCGTCGAAACGGCTTGGCACGCACAACCCGCCAAGGTTCAAGCTGCCCCAAAGGATGTCTTTGTTGGTTTCATTCACGAAGCAGAGCTGGAATGAGGATCTGAATCTGGTGGCGAGACGGTTGTCTACTCAGGCGACGAGTCCTCAACTGGTGAGACCAACTCCATCTACCAGGTTTAGGATGGTGGGCTTGGGGGATGTTCCGATGGTGACAGTATTTCGGACCCCTACGAGCCGCCACATCGGGTTGCAATTTTCATGGCCGGTACAAAGCCAAGGCAGGATTCTTCCACTACAATAGCAATGATCTCTGGGTCAGCAATGGCGACGGCTGCCAGGTCAGGAGGCCCTGTGCGCCCGCCGGCTCAAGTTTTGTTTAATCTCTTGGATGCCCTGGCAACATTGTTGACGGGGGAGGTTAACCCGACGAATCAAACTCAGCACAATGCGGATGTTGCCAAATCACGAGATGAGATAACCCAAGCCAAGGAGGAGCTAAACGCGGAGAACACCCGGATGGCAACGGAGCAAGCTGCCTTGCAGAGGGAGGTGGAACGGCTTCAGGCAGAGAGCTTCCACTTAAGCTTGGACATGGACGCATCAAACGCCATCTTTAACATAAGGCATGTGAGTTGATTACCCCCACCTTACGATGCGAGGAATCTTTTCAACACGCCTGGGGCAGGAACCAAGAACCCGCATGGTGTGGATCGGGCCGTTGAGGCGCCGACGGCTGGAGAACCAGTTCAGCCACGTGTTACAGACCCTCCC
>NC_041381.1:392146325-392230693 GCF_002162155.2 Triticum dicoccoides
CCCCTCCTTAGCATGTTCTGACGCCCCCGGGGCATTTTTCTAACCCCTTGGATAACATGATAGATGTGGCTACTCGACTAGCGGCTCTCCCAGCTTAGCAATGGAAATACGGAGAGCCGGAGAGTTTCTTCAGACGGCTGTGGCCCAACAGGCGGCTTATTCATATAGTCGTGATCGTATCCATTCAACACCACGTCCAAGCCGGAGTTATAGAAGGCATATTGATGAACCGGTCGTGTCAAGCAGTGAACGGCACCGCAATCAACCCCGTAGGCCTGACCCGCCGCATGCTGGTAATGATGCTAAGGCTTTGGTGGACCAGGGCAGAGCGCGATGTGAGGCAGAGCTGGCGGCTCAGTTGGCGGCTCAACAACAATCTCCAGCTTATCCGTCAGCATCTATGGAGGCATGAGTGACCTCTAGAACCTTGGGTGTGCCATGTTTCATGCCAGCTCTATGCAACGAGCGCTTACCTAAGGATTTCAAAGACCCCCATAAGGTGCCTAACTACACGGCGGATCAACCCCTAGAGGCTTGGATTGAGAGTTATGAGATGGCTATGGAGATGCTGGATGTCAGTGATGCTACATGTGCTAAGTATTTCACCATGATGTTGGACGGGTCGGCTCGTACTTGGTTGAAAAGCCTGCCCGCTAATTCCGTTGGGTCATGGGCGGAGTTGAAGAGGTGATTTATTCAAAATTTTAAAGACACATGCAAGCAGCCTATGTCAATTCTGGATCTGGATTCCCGCGTTCAAGGTGAAGGCGAGTCGACAACCAATTGGGTGCACCAGATTTCAGTTGTTATACACTCATCGGACAGTATCAACGCTGGTTCAGCAGTCCTGATGTTAGAGAAGAATTGTCGCTTCCTTCCCCTTAAGCAGAAATTGGGGTGGCTTAAGCGTAATTGCAATGATATGGGGGAACTCATGGTGGCTCTCGTCAAGTATCCCGACTCTGATAGCACTAAAGATCCCGAGTCTGATGAGGAGAAGACTGGGAAAGGGAAGAAGGGTGGCAATACAAAGGGACAACATAACACGGTGGGTCAAGGCGGAAACAATAAACGTAAGGCGGATGGTGGTTTAGACTTTGTGGCTAACACCAGCATGCGGAATAATAACCCATGTCATAAGGGGAAGGCACAAGCGCCCCGGTTTGGAGGGCCTAAGTTCAACCTTGAGGCCATGATGAATCAGCCTTGCCCAAAACATGGAACCCACGAAAAGCCGGCTAGTCATCTGTGGAAGGATTGTTTTATTATGAGGGAGTATAGAAATTCTAACTTTTTCCAAAATAATCATGGCCCGCATGGCGGTTCCGGGTTCGACTCTCATGGACCTGGTTTTGGAGGCGGCAGTTCAAGCTCTGGCTTTCAAGGCCAAGGTAATCAAGGTGGTTTCAATCAGCAATCTGGTCAAGGGAATCAACAGCAGCAGTCTGGTTATCAGAGTAATCCAAAGCAGCTGAATGGTGGTCAGTAGCATGTGTTCACCACAAGCCTGTGCAAGCGAGATCAGAAAATCCATAAGCGGGCGGTGAACTCTGTTGAGCCGGCGGTGCCTCGTTGTTTAAGGTGGTCTGAGCAGCCTATTGTATGGAGCTGTGAGGATCACCCACCCCGGGTTAACAATCCAGGTCAGTTGGCATTGGTTGTTGCTCCACAGGTCAGAGGGTACAAGCTTACTAAGGTGCTCATGCATGGAGGCAACAATATCAATATCCTTTACTATGAGACTTTTTCTCGTATGAATTTGACTGAAAAGATCTTAAGGCATCTTCTACTGTTTTCCATGGAGTGGTGCGTGGTAAATCGTATATCTAGTAGGTAAGATTACACTAGAGGTAGCCTTTGGAGATGATCATGACTCCAGGGCTGAGAAGTTGACCTTTGAGGTGGTGAAGATCAAAAGTCTGAACCATGATTTGTTCGGGCGGCTGACTTACGCCAAGTTTATGGCACGGCCATGTTATGTTTATTTATAGATTAAGATGCCGGGTTGTAAGGGCACCATCGCAACGCATGGTAATAGAAGAATTGCTCTGGATTGTGAAGAGGGTGATGCTGCTTATGCTGAGTCGTCCTGTGCCATTGAGGAGTTCAAGTTTTATAAGGACAATGTTGACCCGGCGGATATGATCCTTTGAAGAAGCCAACTGCAGAGAATAACCCATGTTGAAGTTTAAGTCGGCCGATGACACTAAGCTGGTTGATTTTGGGCCTGGCGACTCGTCCAAGCAGTTCAGCATCAGTGCTAATATGGATCTGAAATAGAAAGCGCACTCATCGAGTTCATCCGTGAGAATCGGGACATCTTTGCATGGAAGCCTTCTGACATGCCAGGTGTACCGAGGGAACTCACTGAGCATACTCTTAATGTGGATCCCAAGTTTAAACCGGTCAAGCAGTTTCTGCGTTGTTTTAATGAGGAAAGGCATAAGCCAATTGGTGAAGAGGTGTCCCGGCTTTTGGCGGCAGGGTTCATCATTGAAGTTTTTCATCCTGAGAGGTTGGCTAACCCGGTGCTGGTACTTAAGAAGAATGGCACTTGGCGTATGTGTGTGGATTATACAGACCTTAACAAGGATTGTCCGACTGATCCTTTTGCTCTCCCGCGTATTGATCAGATTATTGATGCTACAGCGGGTTGTGAGCATTTTAGCTTTTTGAAGGGGAGCCTTGGCGCAGTGGTAAAGCTGCTGCCTTGTGACCATGAGGTCATGGGTTCAAGTCCTGGAAACAGCCTCTTATAGAAATGTAGGGAAAGGCTGCGTACTATAGACCCAAAGTGGTCGGACCCTTCCCTGGACCCTGCGCAAGCGGGAGCTACATGCACCAGGTTGCCCTTTTTATTCTGGATATCTTCAGATGAAGATGGCAGTTAAGGACCAGGAGAAGACAACTTTCATCACTCCCTTTGGAGCCTTCTGCTATGTGTCCATGCCTTTTGGGCTCAAGAGTGCCCAGGCGACTTACCAATGGTGTGTTCAAAATTGCCTCCATGGCCAGACTAGGCGCAATGTTCACGCTTCTGTGGATGATATTGTTGTGAAATCCAGGAAGAAGGAAACCTTGATAGAGGATTTGAAAGAGACCTTTGACAATCTTTGGGTCTATAAAATGATGCTTAACCCGGCCAAGTGTGTTTTTGGCGTGCCAGCGGGCAAGTTATTGGGCTTCCTGGTTTCTGAGAGGGGCATTGAAGCTAACCCAGAGAAGATCAAAGCTACCACTTCTTTGGCTAAGCCGGCGTGTATCAATGACATCCAGCGTTTGGCGGGTCGTATTGCGGCTGTGAGCCGGTTTATAAGCCGCCTAGGAGAGAAGGTTATCCCTTTGTATCAAATGACGAAGAAGACATATGACTTTGTCTGGAGCGATCCTGCTAATGAGGCGTTTGAGGCGCTTAAGAAACAACTGGCTGAGCCACCAGTTCTTGTAGCTCCTATTGATAAGGAGCCCTTGTTGTTGTATGTGGCTGCAAACAACAGGGATGTCAGTGTGGCAGTTGTGGTTGAAAGGAAGGAGTCAGGCAAGGAGTATCCGGTTCAAAGGCCGGTTTATTATGCCAGTGAGGTGCTCATTGAGTCTAAGCAGAGATACCCACATTGGTACAAACTAGTTTACGGCGTGTTCATGGCCAATCGCAAGTTGAAGCAATATTTTCTTGGTCATCCCATCACTATGGTTAGCTCTGCTCCTTTGGGGGATATTATTCCAAACAGAGAAGCCACAGGTCGGGTAGCTAAGTTGGATATTGAGTCGGACCCCATGGCTTGAAGTATGTGCCTCGGACGGCTATAAAATCTCAAGCACTTGTGGACTTTATCAATGATTGGACAGAGCTGCAGATGCCTGAGGATAAGCCAGACAATACATATTGGACTATTCATTTTGATGGGTCCAGGCAATTGGAAGGCCTGGGTGCTGGAGTTATATTAAATTCCCCACGAGGTGATAAATTCTGTTATGTTTTAAGGTTGATGTTCCCTTGTACTAACAACGCAGCTGAATATGAAGCCTTGCTCCATGGTCTTCGGACGGCTAAAGAGATGAATTTAAGCCGGGTAAGGTGCTTTGGTAACTCAGATTTGGTGGCTCAGCAAGTGTCAGGAACTTGGGATTCAAAGGATCCACTCATGGCAGCTTATCGTCGAGAGGTTGATGCCATTGTTGTTCATTTCAAAGGATATCAAGTGGAGCATGTTGATCGAAGGAAAAAATGAAGCTACTGATGCATTAAGCCGGCTGGGGCCTCAGCGTAAGCTGGTGCCCTCTAATGTTTTCCTTGATGTTTTGCATAACCCATTAGTAAAATTGCCTATAGAGGAGGACTTGGCAGTTCCTGACCCGGAGGCACAGTTGGTGGCGGCTCTTCATGTTATTCCTGATCGGACTGTTCCATATTTTGCTTATATGACCCGGGGCGAGTTACCTGAGGATGAAACCTTGGCCAGGCAAATAACCGAAGGTCTAAGTCAATGAGTATTGTCAATGGTGAACTCCACAGATGCAGTGTTACAGGAGTATTTCAACCATGCATTTCTCCTAAGGAGGGCCGTGAAATTTTAAGGGAGATTCATGAAGGAGATTGCGGTCATCATGCCGGCTCTAAGTCTCCCGTTGCTAAGGCTTTTCGTCATGGGCTTTATTGGATGATGGCTCATGCTGGTGTAAAAGATCTGGTCAGTAAGTGTGATCGTTGTCAGAAATTTTCAAGATGAGCTCATGTGTCGGCTCAAGAATTGAGGATGATTCCAATTACTTGGCTATCTGCAGTCTAGGGGCTGGGTATGGTTGGGCCTTTCAAAAGGTCTAAGGATAAAAAGACTCATCTCTTGGTAGCAGTTGACAAGTTTACAAAGTGGGTTGAGGCTGAGCCGGTTAGCAAATGTGATGCAGCCACGGCGGTTCAATTCATTAAAAAGGTGATCTTTCGTTTTGGATATCCTCGTAGTATCATCACTGCTAATGGTAGTAATCTGTCTAAGGGGCAATGAAAGAATTCTGTCAACAAGAGCATATCCGGCTTGATGTACCATTTGTGGCTCACCCCCAGTCTAATAGCCAAGCTGAACGAGCTAATCAAGAGATCTTGAAAGGTATCAAGCCTCGGCTTATGGTCCCTTTGCAAAGGACACCGGGTTGTTGGGTGGAGGAGTTGCCCTCAGTGCTTTGGAGTACCAAGCCCACCCCCAATAGATCTACGGGTTACACGCCTTTATTCATGGTTTACGGAGCTGAGGCGGTTCTCCCTAGTGACATATGTCACGACTCGCCTCGTGTGGCGGCTTATGTTGAAGCTGATAATGAGAAAGCACGTCAGGATGCTATTGACCTGTTGGATGAAGAGCGTGACCTTGCAGCGGCTTGTTCGGCGATTTACCAACAAGATCTACATCGTTATCACAGCCGCCGGGATAAGACCAGGACCTTTCAAGAAGGAGATCTGGTGCTCCGACTCATCCAGGATCAAACTAACATGCACAAGTTATCCCCACCTTGGGAAGGACCTTTTGTGGTCCGCAAAAATCTGAACAATGGGTCATACTACCTTATCGATGTTCAAGATCACAAGGACTCACGCACGTCGGAGGAAGAGACCCACCAGCCGTGGAATATTGCTCATCTTCGGCTTTATTACACCTGAGCCATCGACTCTTGTGATGTACATACTTTTTTCATTGTATATATTATGATTATTATAATAAAGTCGGCATGCCTGATGATTCGAGGCCTCTGTCATTTCATTGCTGAGAATCTGAGTCTTTATTTACTTCATAAGGTCACTTGGGGGCTTCCTCCTCATTGAGCACAACTATGACCCTTTTGATCCGGCTTGTACGCCTTTATTGCAAAACCTTGCAGGCTTCCTGCTCCTTGAGCATAGCTGTGACTACCCTACGGATCCGTCTTTCACACCTGGGTCACAATATTACTTGGGGGCTTTTTGTTAAATGAACAAAAGCTTTGTTGTCCCATGTAACAGGCTTGGACGGCAGCTGTATTCACCAAAAATCCAGATTATCCTGCCTTTGTAAGTTTGCCACTCCGACCAGGTAATCCTGGAATGAATCGCTATACTCTTGAGATTAATCTTTTCAAGACCCTGAACTTGTCAAAGTTAAAACGACGGTTTGGTCATGTGAGGCCCGGCTTACAGGTTTGAATTAAGGAGTAACTCAGTGGCTGTGCAGCCCTTGAATAGCACTTGATGTTGAGGCCTAGAAGCCTTTGAATGTCTTTATTTTCTGTTTTTCTTCTGCCTTTGAATGTTTTTGGTGACTTGTATTTGTGCCATATTGATATATGGTCGAAATTCGATTCAGGCCATGATGCCATATTGCTATCGTTTAACGCCCTTAGCTAGGCATAAAACGCGAATAGATCTAAGTATTGCCATCTTTGGTATTCAATTGCACAAGTATAATCTTTAGGAGGTTCTTGGCTTTTATCAATAATCAAACTCCTAGGCAAGAAATCAAGAAATTCATTCGTAGCAATAGGTTCCTTAATAATATCGAGAAAATTAGGATGAACACTAATCGTTTTAAGATCTTCATTTTACTTACTAGAAGATTCACCCTCGTTCTTAGGAACGTAAATAAACTTGGCAGTCTTAGTAGAGGGAAGATTTTGAGGAGTTTTAACGGAAGAAAATGCGGAACCCAATTTGGTAATAATATGCTATAGTTTGCCAATCCTAGCGGAATCTGGATCTATCTTTTCATTAACTATAGTTTCCTTTTCTTTAAGATTCTATAAAGTAACTCCTACCTTAGATCCATATTGAGAAATATGATTATGAATCGTTTTATCCAAAATTTCAATCAACTCAACGATAGCAATTTTATTCTCAATAATATCAAGTCTTTGCATCACATGTTCCAAAGTTAAAACAGTTCCGTTGATCGAAAGAGGTGGCAGGCCTAACAAATCTAGCATAGCATTATAAGAATCACGAGTATGGCTCCCCAAGAAATTGCCCCCGGTAATAGTATCCAGAACATATCTATTCCAAGGAGTAACACCCACATAAAAATTGCGAAGAAGAATGGTAATAGGTTGCTTTCGAGTAAATATATTTGAGCATTGCAAATTCTATACCAGGCATATTTAAAAAAATTCCTTCCATTGTTTAAAATTGAGGACTTCATTATCGGGAGTATTAGCGATGATATGAGGACTAGTGAATTAAGCGATCTAACACACGAGCACTCAAGAAGCGAGCAAAGAAGACGAACGAAAGAGAGGCGAAGAGAAGGCAAATCTTTTCGAAAATCGTTTTAGAGGTGGGGGAGAGGAAAATGAGAGGCAAATGGCGAATAATGTAATGCAAGATATGAGAGTTTATGATGGGTACTTGGTATGTCTTGACTTGGTGTAGATCTCCCCCGCAACGGCGCCAGAATTTCTTCCTGCTCGCTCTTGAGCTTGCGTTTGTTTTTCCCTTAAAGATGAAAGGGTGACGCAAAAAAGTATAGTAAGTACTTCCCTCAGTTTTAGAACCAAGGTATCAATCCAGTAGGAGACTACGCACAAGTCACCGAATACCTGCACAAACAATCAACAAACTTGCACCCAACGCGATAAAGGGGGTGACAATCCCTTCACGGTTACTTACAAAAGTGAGATCCGATAGAGATGGATAAACGGTAAAGTACATATTTTTGGTATTTTTGGTTTATAGATTGGAAAGTAAAGATTGCAAATTAAAGGAACAACGACAGAAATTGGCAAGTTGACGAAAAAGTAATATAATGTAAAATAGACCCGGGGGCCATAGGTTTCACTAGTGGCTTCTCTCAAGATAGCAAATATTACTGTCGGTGTACAAAAGTAGGGGCTCTCTTTTGTACCCCTTTACTTGTGCACGAGAAGTCAGAGCCGCGCCCACGGCCACAATTAGCAGTGTAGAGGAGGGAAGCCAAAGCCACAAGATAATCAAAGCAACGCCAAGACCAGCAACACAAGAAGCAAAAGGGCGAGGTAGACTCCCCTGGCAAGGCCCTTGCCGGTGCGGCCTTCGCAGCCCCGGCAAGAGCCTTGCCGGGGCAACTTGCCCAACGCCAGCGAGGCACCACCCTTGAGCCCAAGGTTTCCAATGCCATCAACCACATAGGAACCAAGGCTCGGGAGGCACCTCTATGGTGGCATGCAAATCTTCGTGAAGAACATTAACACACAAGATCAGATGAGGACCAGAAGACGACGGTCCTCTGCAAGATCCTTGCCGAGGATATCCATGACACCTCCGGCAAGATCCTTGTCGGGGACGACCACGATGCCACGGCAAGACCCTTGTTGGGACTCCGACAAGACCCTTGCTGAGGACATCAGCGGGGCCGCAGCCAGGCCCGCACCTGCCAAGACTCCACCATCGTTCCCATGCAGCTGCCAGCCCAACCAGCTAGGAGGGCACCTGCGTGGTGACGTGCGGCCTGTAAACCAGCTCAGCAAGCACCTGTGTGGTGGCATGCAAATCTTAGTGAAGACCCTGCCGCCGCACCAGCTCAGCAGCCTGCCAGCCTACATGGTGTTGCATGCCTCATTGGCTTGGATGCGTGTCGAAGCAAGGCGAGGCAGCGACGGACGGGACGGGCCTCGTTACCGTCCCCGATAAAGCAAGGGGACACCTAAGGGGTGCATTTAATGCGCTTTGTCCCGTAATGATGGGTGATAAGCTCAGCTACTATACACTTTCCACCTCCTGTGTGCCACTGTGGTGTCTCCTTTTTCCAATAAAAGGAGGCTCGAGGCATACTGGAGGGGGATTCGGCTCTTTTGAACTAGGCACGCACCGTAGCTAGTTCAAGAACACAAGAACACTCAAATATACACCAAAGCAGGACTAGGGTATTACGCATCCTCGCGGCCCGAACCTGGGTAAACGATCTTTGTGCTGGCTCTTAGACCCGCTCTTTCCACAACCTCGCGCCCGCCGACCGTAGTAGGGATTCCAGTGATCCCATAGGTGTCGTTCCCACCGACATCTTTGGCGTGCCAGGTAGGGGGCGCAGTTGTGAAAATTTGGTCTAGCAGCTAGTCTAGCTGTTCTCCATCGCCATGGCTCCCAAGAAGAAGGCGACCGAACGAGTGGCATCATTGGCGTGTGCAGTGCACGCTCGCGCAGCGACAGAAAAGCTAAGTCACGCCAAACTTTGAGCAATTCTTTTTATATAAGATTATTCTCCTTGGAGATCCTTCCCTCTATATGAGAAACCTGCATGCGATGGGGCCCTTCCACTATTGGAAACGCCCTGGTTCTATTTCGAGTCCGCTCAATAGTTCGAGCGGCTGCATTGAGAACTGCAGGGTGGCCTTCCGCCATTGGCAACGCTCTCGTTTTGTCTCGAGTCCGCTCGACAGTTCGAGCGGCCGCGCTGAGAAGGGTAAGGTGGTTCGCCTGGCAGCAAGCACACCCGGCAAGCTATTGGGGATCCGTCCTCGAGGCGCCGCGGCTTGGGTTTACGCGCCGGCAAGCCTACCCAATTAACGTAGGATGGACATACAAGAGAGATCAAATTGTAAAATAACATGTATCATTTCAAAGTACTGCAGAGTTATATTACATTGATTGTTGCTGCGGTTCTAACTAAAGATAAAAATTGTCTTGGTCGTGAACCTGCAGCGGCGATGAGGAACAGGGTGCCTAGTCTCGGCGCTGGCCTTCTATCCTCTCAATTCTGTTGACGCGGCTGATGATGGGCTTGATACGCTCCTCGAGCATCATGAGGTCCACATCCTCCGGCAAGCTCTCCAGCACGGCGTCGAAGTCGAGGTTGGGGTTCCAGTATGTCACCTTGGTGAGGACCTTGGTCAGGGCACCCCAACAAAGCTGCTGGGCCTCATTGGCCAGAGAGCTCGCTCTGTTAGAGCGAAGCTGCTCCAGGGCTCCAGGAATGCCCTCAAAGAATAGGGTCAGCTTGGCGTTGGGACTCACGTTCGGCTCCTGGGAATACCTCACGTTCAGCATCCCCATGGCAGCCAGCTTCTTAGTGATCCTGCCGGTGGCGTCGGCGAGGCGGCTGATCCAGAGGTTTTCACCCTTCACGAAATCCTCGTGGTTGGCGGCATCATTCTTTCGTAGCTGCCTCTCCTTCTCCATATTCTTGGTTAGGGTCTCCTCCTGGGCCTTGACCTCTGAAAGCGTCTCCTCAAGTCCATTCAGCTTCTGCTTCAGGTCTTTGATGGAGCCGTTGGCTTCGGAGAGTAGCTCGGCCTTGCAGAAAGCCTGCGCCTCCGTCAGGGTGCTGTTGACCGTGTCTTTCTCCTTCTTCAGGCTGTCCCGCTCCGCCTCCAGCTCCTTCACCTTGTCACCATGGACCAGGGCTTGAGCATCGAGTGCCTCCTTGTGTCTCTGCTCCAGTTCCTGGGTACGCTGCGCGACAAGCTTCTCGACCTCCTCATCCTTGCCGCGGAGTGTGGCGGCGAGCGCCCCCTCACGAGCGGCATGGTCCTCCTCCTGGGAGTTCAGCTTGCCCTGGTGCTGGTGCCGGGCAGCCTTGGCCCTGGCGGCCTGTTCCCTCGCCGCCTCCTGGGCCTTCTCGATGTCGGCCTACTTCAAGATGAGCTCCTGCTTGCGCTCGGCCAGCTGATCTTGGGCAGCCTTCAGCTCTTCGTGGGCCTGGCCTGCGTCTCGGCGACGCGCTCCTCGACATCCGCCTCCACCTTGTCCGCCGCCGCCACCCTGGACTTCGCCTTGTCCAGACGGGCGTGGTGGAGTGCCTGGAGCTTCCAGAAGCTGGCGCCCATGGCCCGAAGAAGCTGCTCCTCTTGGGAACCACCGCCACCGGCACTCGGTTCGTCGACAACCTCGAGCCCGGCTGCGGCGAGCGCGTCGTCATCAGACACCTCCCCCTTGGTCGGCGCCCTGGTGCCCGCCGTCCCTAGAAGGTGGACGAACATGTCGTCGCCCACCTTCAAGTACCTGCCCAAGCCAGAGTCAGCGGAGAAGGAGGGTTGATCGTCGACCAACCCCGTCCTCGCCAGCAGCCTTGCCGGCCTCCTCGGCGGTGCCCTTGCTGGCCTCCTTGGCGGAAGCCTTGCTGGCCTCCCTGATAGGCCCCTTGGCGTCGTCCTCAGCAATGGTCTCGGCGGCCTCCTCGGCGGGGATCTTGTCTTCCTTGGCCTCAACGTCCCCTGGAAACCTCCTTGATGACGGTGTCAATGTCCTCCGCTCCGTCGAGGAAGGATCTGGACACCGAGAGGGGGAATGAGGCAAATCCAAGACCAAGGTTCAAAAAAGAAGAAGAAGAAACAGGGACAGAAAGCATATGACTTACCTGTGTCAAGCTGGGAAGAAGTGGTCCCCTCCCTGCCAACATCCGCCGCCGGGACGGGGCCACCCGCGCCCAAGTTCACCTCCTCCTCCTCCATGCACATGGGCTCGGTGCTTGGCGCCCTTGCCGGGGACGCCCCTCGGGGCAGCATGGTTGATGGGGGCGGCGTGTTGGGTGTGGCCCTCGATGGCTCCTCCTGCTGCCATCCTCCTCCTGCGTACCACGGCAAGGTCAGTGCCAAGAGATCATACCCCAACGCACATTGATGAGAAGTGAGTGGTGAACGCACGCTAGGGCTGAGACGAGGGCTGCTGTCCGGGCTGATCTCCACCACCGGTGTGCGTGAAATGCCCGCCGGGGGTTGGTCGCCTGATGAGGCCCTGGCCCTCTTCGCCACCCTCTGGGCCAGCGTCTCCTTGTCCCTGTGAAGATGAAAACAAATCAAGAAAAGTGGCGCGGTCTGAAAGGACAGGTATGACAAAAGGCAAGATACTTACTCGTCCTCCGCCTCCTCTCCTGCTGCCTTCCTCTTCCTCCTTGGGCTGAGAGACCCAAAATCAAAGACGACCTCCGTGTTGACATCTGTGGAGGAGGGGAATGGGATGGAGTCCGGCAACGCTTGGACGAAGAAGTGGCGGACGCTTTGCTCTTCACCACCGTGGCCTTCACCACCTTCTTCACTGCCGCGGCCCTCATCAGGCGCATGGACTCCCCCTGGGCCTCTTGCTGCTGTTCGGTCCTGCTGGGCCAGACCAGCTCGCCAGAGCTGGCCCGCCGTAGGACACGCCTTTTTCCCGTGGCCGGAAGGTCATCAGCCTCGTCCTCTTCCTCGGTCGACTCCTCGACCACATCCTCAATAAGGGGTGCCTCGGTGTTGACGCCGCTAGCCTCCCTGGCAGACCCCATCCACTAGGCAAGCTCCCTTTCCTCCGCGGCCGCGTCGGCCTCGTCCTCCACGCCACCAGCGCTACCGACCTCCCTGGCGAGCTCCACCTCCGCCACCCTGGCGGCAATGTAGTCCAGCTCTGTCTGGGTGGTGTCCTGGAGGAGCAGTGGATCGTCGTGGTCATAGCCCTCCAACAAGTCGTCAAAGAACTCCTGCACTTCGTGTGCCGGGGGCTCGGCCCAGGATGGGTCGAGGCCATGCGCGTTGAAGACCGACATCATGTCGATGATGGCGGACTGGCAAGAGTTGTTTCTTAGCGGGACCACACCTGCCGGCAACCCAAGCAGGGGCCCCTTAACGGCCTTGCTGGCCTTCGCAGCCCTACCGGTCCTCTCCACCCTGCCGTCGTTGTACACGTCAAGCTGGAAGAGCCTTTGGCAGAAATAGGCGTGCCCCATCACCGTGAAGTTATGCTTCAGGCCGGGGCGGAGCCTCATGATGTCAGCCACATTCCTGAAGTCCCAGGCCGGCCTCCCCTTGTTATGCAGCAGGGTGACTCGGTGGCGGATAAACTCCGCCCCAATCATCTCAAGGGTGAGCCCGGCCATGGTGAGGCGATGGATCCTGGTGGTGACAATCAAAAGCTTCTTGTCATTGGCATCAAGGTCGCTCCAGTCCCTGCTGCAGGTCGGCGGGCTGTGACAAACCCAGTAGAACTCCGGCAGGTTCTTCTCCTCGATCCACCACCACCGGCCCCGCCACTCATCCCACCTCTCCTTTTGGGCACCCTCCGGGTACGTGCCTTTCTCCTGGAATCTCGGAATCCAGGAGATGCTCCCAGAGATGGCGCCCCCTGGTTGGAGCCAAGGGGAGAAGTAGTGGCGGAAGAGCGCCGTGCTAGGGAGCACCCCGGCAAAGCCGTCACGAAGGCGGGCAAAGAGAGCCATGCACGCCGCGACGTTTGGCGTGAGATCCAAAATACGGAAGCCGACGGTGCGCATGACGTCATTGAAGAAGTCAAAGAAAGGGGGGCAGAGCCCGCAGGAGAAGAAATCCACAAAAAAGGGGTACCGATTTGGGCCGGCCTTGGCGCAATCGGCGGGGATGACGCGTGTGGCAGGTTGCCCTGTCGCCTTCCTCCCCCACAGGGGTAAGAAGAAGTCCTTAAGGTGGATCCCATCGACCGTCGATGGGTGGAAGTAGGTGAACTGCACCCGCCGCACCACCGCCTCGCTCTCCGGCGCCTCCCTCTCCCCAGCATCCTTGGCCGCCCCCTTGCCCCTGCTGGTTTTGGGTGCCATGGCGGATGGAAGGAGATGAAGGATCAAGAGCAATGAGGGCACAGCGGTGACGAGCAAAAGCAAGGGATTGAGGAGGAAGAAGATAGGAACGGCGGTTCCGAGATTGGAGAAGGCGTAGAGGGTAAATGAGCAGCGCGCCTACGGTTATTCCTTTTTATGGGGAAGGAGCGGGCCGCCTCTTTACCATTTACTGTGACATGACGCCTGCGTGCAGCAGGCGTCCCCCGCATGACCCCCACATCATGCACGACCCTCCACGTCGCGCATTCAACGTGGGTCGTGGGGAAGCACGGCGGACGAAAAAGTTATCGCGGTAAAAATCCGCCCCGCCTGCCCGTGCACCGTTCTAGGCCTAGCCCAACAACGCGTCACGCTTATGTGTGGCCCAGGCCCAGGGTCTCCTGTCGGTGTACAAAAGTAGGGGATCTCTTTTGTACCCCTTTACTTGTGCACGGGCAGTCAGAGCTACGCCCATGACCACACTTAGCAGGGTGGAGGAGGAAGCCGAAGTCACAAGACAATCAAAGCAACACCAAGACTAGAAACACAAGAAGCAAGAGGGCGAGGTAGACTCCCCCGGCAAGGCCCTTGCCGGGGCGGCCTTGCCGGGACAACTTGCCCAACGCCATCGAGTCGCCACCCTTGGGCCCAAGGGTTCCAATGCCATCAACCACATAGGAACCAAGGATCGGGAGGCACCTCTATGGTGGCATGCAGATCTTCGTGAAGACCCTGCCACCGCACCATCTCAGCAGCCTGCCAGCCTACATGGCGATGCATGCCTTGTTGGCCTGGATGCATGTCGAAGCAAGGCTAGGCGGCGACGGACGGGAAGGGCCTCATTACCATCCCCGATAAAGCAAGGGGACACCTAAGGGGTGCATTTAATGTGCTTTGTCCCGTAATGACGGGCTATAAGCTCAGCTACTGTACACTTTCCACCTCCTGTGTGCCACTGTGGCGTCCCCTTTTTCCTGTAAAAGGAGGCCCGAGGCATACTGGAGGGGGATTCGACTCTTTTGAATTGCGCACGCACCGTAGCTAGTTCAAGAACACAAGAACACTCAAATATACAACAAAGCAGGACTAGGGTATTACGCATCCTTGCGGCCCGAACCTGGGTAAACGATCTTTGTGCTGGCTCTTAGACCTGCTCTTTCCACAACCTCGTGCTTGCCGACCGTAGTAAGGATTCTAGTGATCCCATAGGTGTCGTTCCCATCGAAAATTATGATGGGTGAAGAAATTACTACCGAGCAATTGGTAGAAGAGCGCATAATTATGATGATATCTAAGGCAATGATCATGAACATACGCATCACATCCGTGTCAAGTAGACCGAAACGATTTTACATCTACTACTGTTACTCCACACATCGACCGTTGTCCAGCATGCATCTAGAGTATTAAGTTCATAAAGAATGGAGTAACGCATTAAGTGAGATGACATGATGTAGAGGAATTAACTCAAGCAATCTGATGAAAACCTCATCTTTTTATCCTCGATGGCAACAATATAATATGTGCCTTTCTTCCCCTACTATCACTGGGAAAGGACACCGCAAGATTGAACAGAAAGCTAAGCACTTCTAACATTGCAAGAAAAACCAATCTTGTAGGCCAAACTAAACCGATAATTCGAAGAGACTTGGAAAGATATCAAATCATGCATATAAGAATTTAGAGAAGACTCAAATAATATTCATAGATAATCTGATCATAAATCAACAATTCATTGGATCTTGGCAAACACACCGCAAAAGAATATTACATTGAATAGATCTCAAAGAACATCAAGGATAACATGGTATTGAGAATCAAAGAGAGAGAAGAAGCCATCTAGCTACTAGCTATGGACCCGTAGGTCTGAGGTAAACTACTCACGCTTCATCGGAAGGGTAATGGTGTTGATGTAGAAACCCTCCATGATCGAATCCCCTTCCACCAGGATGCCGAAAAAGTCCCCTAGATGGGATCTTATGGGTACATAAGTTTGCGGTGGTGGAAAAGTGGTTTCGTGGCTCCCCTTGATGTTTTTGGGGTATAAGAGAATATATAGGCGAAGGGACTAGGTTAGGGGATCTTCGAGGGGCCCACGAGGCAGGGGCGCGCCCTACCCCCAGGGAGCGCCCACCACCCTCGTGACCGCCTCGTTGCATCTCCGATTTCATCTCCATGTCTTCTGGTTTGCTTCTGGTCCAAGAAAGATCATCGCGAAAGTTTCATTCCGTTTGGACTCCGTTTGGTATTCCTTTTCTGCGAAACTCTAAAACAGGCAAAAAAATGGAAACTGGCACTGGGCCCTCGGTTAATAGGTTAGTCCCAAATAGATAATATAATAGCATGGAACAATAAAAAATTATAGATACATTGGAGACGTATCAAAGGGTAACGGTTGCGCGAGTCCATGGAGGGCTCCACCCATGAAGGGTCCACGAAGAAGCACCCTTGTCTATCCCACCATGGCCATTGCCCACAAAGTACTTTCCTCACTTGGGTAGATCTTCACGAAGTAGGCGATCTCCTTGCCCTTACAAACTCCTTGGTTCAACTCCACAATCTTGTCGGAGACTCCCATGTGACACCTAACCAATCTAGGAGACACCACTCTCCAAAAGGTAATAGATGGTGTATTGATGATGAACTCCTTGCTCTTTTGCTTCAAATGATAGTCTCGCCAACACTCAACTCTCTCACACAGATTTGGATATGGTGGAAAGATGATTTGGGTGGAAAGCAACTTGGGGAAGGCTAGAGATCAAGAATCTTGTGGTAGGATTGGAATGTCTTGGTCTCAACACATGAGTAGGTGGTTCTCTCTCAGAAAATGAGTAGCGGAAGTGTATGCATGTTTTGATGGCTCTCTCACAAATGGAGAATGGGGTGGGGGGTATATATAGCCTCCACACAAAATCTAGGCATTGCACACAATTTACCAAACTCGATGGGACCAAATGGTGAAACTCGGCCAGACTGGTCTGGTTCAAAATGTGAACGTTAGACTTTTCGGTGGGACCGACAAGGTCAACTCGGTGGGACCGATGTGCTATGGTTAGGGAAAACCTCATATTTTTAAGAACGATTGCATGAACTCTGTGAGACCGATTTCAGCAATGAGCAAACAGAGAGTTGGTCAAGCAAACTCGGTGGGACCGACCGCACATTTTGGTGAGACCGAAATAATAGCAATAGGCAACAGAGAGTTTGCAGGGCCATCTCGATGAGACCAAGATCCCATCTGTGAGACCGAACTGATTAGGGATTCTGGCAGTGAATATGTCAAGTGAACTCGATGGCGCCCGCTAGATCAAATCGGTGGGGCCGATTTTGACTTTAGGTTTTGGACATATGTGCAAATGAGAAGGTGGTTGAGGGCTTTGGAGCATATCATTAAGCACTTTGAGCAAGCTAGCCATTAAGCAACACCTCATCCCCTTTTAATAGTATTGGCTTTTCCTATGTACTCAATGTGATCTTGGATCACTTAAATAGAAAAGGAAGAGTCTTGAGCTTTTGCCAATGTTTGTCCTTAGCGTCTAGAAGGGGTTCCACGTCCTCTTGTCCTGCCAATCCAATGTTGAAGTCATCTGAAATATACTAGATAAAAGTATTAGTCCAACAAGAGATATGTTGACATTAATTACCAAAAACCACCCAGGGAGCACTTGTGCTTTCAATCTCCCCCTTTTTGGTAACTGATGACAACATACATCAAAGCTTTAGATAAAGATATGAAGAGTAACAAGTAAAGCTTTGGAAGGACATGTAACATGCATTGGCTCCCCCAACATGTATGCAATCATGTGAAGATAGATTATGAAAGCATGTGAATGCATAAGCATGTCAGAGCAAGCAGTGAGTTACGTGTATCTTGGCTATATGCGTCCGAGCACATGATGTGAAATGCAGAAAATGTACCTTCATGTTCATGAGTCCTTCTTGCAAACAATATGTACATCAGCAAGAGATCATCATGCACATGAGTGTGATGCATATACTTACCTTGTGGTCTTGAGCTGACTTTGGAAGACATGAACCTGAGAAAACAGGGTTAGATGACACAAGAACATCTACCAATCAGAGCAAGAACATGAAGCCACAAGAGTACCAAGACTGGGATGACATGTAGTGAGTGAGTACTTATTACTCTATTTGGATATAGACATATCCCCAAGGAATAAAGATATGCAATGAATTCCAAAGATTTTCTTCCCTTAGATATGAACGCTTTCTCCCCCTGAATTTGATATTGGATAATGGGAGAAGATAGGGTAATAGAAAATCATAACAAAGAAAATCAGACCAAAAGACACAAGGAAACTTCTACTAACATGTCTTTCCCCTCTTAAAGACATGTGGCTTCTCTCCTCTTTGAATACCAAGCATCTGGGAAGTCTAAGAAGTATCTCTCTCCCATAGGGTCTCCTTTTCTCATAAAATAAGCTTTGATGTGATCTCTCTCTCCCCTCTTGACATCAATATCCAAGAAGGGATCTTCTAGAGCATGAGTCAAATAGGTTTGGTCCTTGAGTCACACGACAAAGCAGCATGTAGATCATGATGCGAGTAGAGGACAAGAATCATTGAGTGGAGCTGGAAAAGATATGCAGGATGCAAATGTCAAAAAGTTTTCTCAGTAGTGAATTCGGTAACGTCGAACCTTTTACATTGGTGACACCGAGTTGGTTTGGTCTAGCCAATAAGAAAAGATCAGTGAGGACGAGTTCAACACAGAGGAAAAATATTGTCATCTCAGCTCACTAGGCAAATAGGATCTCACAAAGATTTGCAGGGAATTGATACGTCTCCAACGTATCTATAATTTATGAAGCACTCATGTTGTTTTATTATCTGTTTTGAATGATTACGGGCTATATTATACACTTTTATATTACTTTTGGGACTAACCTATTAACTGGAGGCCCAACCCATATTGTTTTTTATTGCCTGTTTAAGTATTTCGAAGAAAAGGAATATCAAACGGAGTCCAAACGGAATGAAACCTTCGGGAGCGTGATTTTTGGAACGAACATGATCCGGGAGACTTGGAGTACAAGTCAGGGAAGCTTCAAGGAGGCCAGGAGATAGGAGGGCGCGCCCACCCCCCTGGGCGCGCCCCCTATCTCGTGGGCCCCTCGAGGCTCCCCCGACCGACTTCTTTCGCCTATATATTCCCTTATACCCTAAAACCATCGAATACGAAGATAGATCGGGAGTTCCACCGCCGCAAGCCTCTATAACCACCAAAAACCTCTTGGGAGCCTGTTCCGGCACCCTGCCGGAGGGGGAATCCCTCACCGGTGGCCATCTTCATCAACTCGGCGCTATCCATGACGAGGAGGGAGTAGTTCACCCTCGGGGCTGAGGGTATGTACCAGTAGCTATGTGTTTGATCTCTCTGTCTCTCGTGTTCTCTCTATGGCACGATCTTGATGTATCGCGAGCTTTGCTATTATAGTTGGATCTTATGATGTTTCTCCCCCTCTACTCTCTTGTGATGGATTGAGTTTTCCCTTTGAAGTTATCTTGTCGGATTGAGTCTTTAATGATTTGAGAACACTTGATGTATGTCTTGCCGTGCATATCTGTGGTGACAATGGGATATCACGTGATCCACTTGATGTATGTTTTGGTGATCAACTTGTGGGTTCCTCCCATGAACCTATGCATAGGGGTTGGCACACATTTTCGTCTTGACTCTCCGGTAGAAACTTTGGGGCACTCTTTGAAGTACTTTGTGTTGGTTGAATAGATGAATCTGAGATTGTGTGATGCATATCGTATAATCATGCCCACGGATACTTGAGGTGACAATGGAGTATCTAGGTGACATGAGGGTTTTGGTTGATTTGTGTATTAAGGTGTTATTCTAGTATGAACTATTGAATAGATTGATCCGAAAGAATAACTTTGAGGTGGTTTCGTACCCTACCATAATCTCTTCGTTTGTTCTCCGCTATTAGTGGCTTTGGATTTGTTGCATGTTGAGGGATAGTTATATTATCCAAGTATGTTATTATTGTTGAGAGAACTTGCACTAGTGAAAGTATGAACCTTAGGCCTTGTTTCCTACCATTGCAATACCTTTTACGCTCACTTTTATCATTAGTTACCTTGCTGTTTTTATAATTTCAGATTACAAAAACCTTTATCTACCATCCATATTGCACTTGTATCACCATCTCTTCGCCGAACTAGTGCACCTATACAATTTACCATTGTATTGGGTGTGTTGGGGACACAAGAGACTCTTTGTTATTTGGTTGCAGAGTTGTTTGAGAGAGACCATCTTCATCCTATGCCTCCCACGGATTGATAAACCTTAGGTCATCCACTTGAGGGAAATTTGCTACTGTCCTACAAACCTGTGCACTTGCAGGCCCAACAACGTCTACAAGAAGAACGTTGTGTATTAGACATCAAGCTCTTTTCTGGCACCATTAACAGGGAGGTGAGTGCTTGATGGTAATCTTTAGATCTTGCAATCAAATCTTTTTGTTTCTTGTTTTATCACTAGTTTAGTTTATAAAAGAAAATTACAAAAAAATGGAATTGAGTTTGTTTCATACGCTTCATCTTTTTAATATCTTTCGTGAGTATGATGAAAAGGAAAATTGTGCTCAAGTGCTAGAAGAAGAATTACATGGAATGCTTGGCATGAAATATGTGAATGATGAGCATGATTGCAATGTTGTTAGTATGAATTCTTTGAATACCCATGATGCTAATGATATGCAAAGCCACAAGCTTGGGGATGATATGTTTGATGAAGATGATATGTTTAGTCCCCCAAGTTTTGATGAGAATATTTATTATGATGAAAGCATGCCTCTTATTTATGATGATTATATTGATGAAAGTGGGTTTGGAAGAGTGTCAACTTTAGTAAGTAATGATCCCACTATTTTGGAGGATGTTGAATATTATTGTGATAATTATGAAAGTGGATTTGGAGAGGTCATGACTTTATTTAGTGATGAATCCACTATTTCGAAAGAGGTTCCAATTGATTATGAGAACAAAGTTGCTATCTATGATGATTATTGTGATGACTTGTATGCTAGTAAGAATAATGATAACCATGAAACTTGTCATCATGATTTTGGTTTTCAATTGGATTATGCCTCACATGATAATTATTTTGTTGAGTTTGCTCTCACTACTATTCATGAGAAGAAATTTGCTTATGTGGAGAGTGGTAAATTTTCTATGCTAGTAGATCATGAAAAGAATGCTTTAGGTGGTGGTTATATTGTTGAATTCATTCAGGATGCTACTTAAAATTATTATGAGGGAGGAACATATGCTTGTAGGAATTGCAATAATGTCAAGTTTCCTCTCTATGTGCTTCAAGTTTTGAACTTATGCTTGGTTTGCCTTCCTATGCTAGTTGATTGTTGCTCCCATAAATTTTTTGCTCACAAAATCCCTATGCATAGGAAGTGGGTTAGGCTTAAATGTGCTAGTCATGTGCGTCATGATGCTCCCGTTACGTTTCAATTCTTATCTTTTATGTGAGCATCATTGCCATCATCATGCCTAGCTAGAAAGGCATTAAAGAAAAGCGCTTGTTGGGAGACAACCCAATATTTACCCTTACTGTTTTTGTGTGTCCACATGATTATGCTACTGTAGTAATCATGTTTTATAGCTTTTGTTTCAATAAAGTGCCAAGTAAGACCTTTAGGATAGCTTACGGTGATAGTTGTGTTGATCCTGCTGAAAATCAGAAACTTTTGCACCCAGTAAATTAGTTTTGTTAATTCACAGAAACGTGCTCTTAATCCGATTCTTTTTGCTCTGGATTGTTACACTAATTACGTAGGACTTCCTAATTTGGTAGTATTTTTGAGTTCCAGAAGTATACGTTTGATACAGATTACTACAGACTGTTCTGTTTTTGATAGATCCTGTTTTCTATATGTTGTTTGCTTATTTTGATGAATCTATGAGTAGTATCGGAGGGTATGAACCATAGATAAGTTTGAATACAGTAGATATTACACCAATATGAATTTATAATGAGTTCATTACAGTACCTAAGTGGTTGCTTTATTTTCTTACACTAACGGAGTTTACGAGTTTTCTGTTGAGTTTTGTGTTGTGGAGTTTTCAAGTTTTGGGTAAAGATTAGATGGACTATGGAATAAGGAGTGTCTAGATCCTAAGCTTGGGGATGCCCAAGGCACCCCAAGGTAATATTCAAGGACAACCAAGATCCTAAGCTTGGGGATGCCCCGGAAGGCATCCCCTCCTTCGTCTTCGTTCATCGGTAACTTTACTTGGAGCTATATTTTTATTCACCACATGATATGTGTTTTGCTTGGAGAGTCATTTTATTTTGTTAGTTTTGCTTGATTTTATTTATAATAATGTTTTGCATCTTTATTTTCAATAAAAATGTCAATTATAGCCTTTACCATGTTTATTTTGCTACTATACATGTTGCAGTTTAAAAACAGAAAGTTTACCGCTGTTGCAAAAATTCCCTAGAAAAGTCAGAGAATGGTATAATGTTGAAACGTTTTGCATATTGAGCTCTGATAAATCTTCTACAGCTTAGTATTTTTCTCATAATTTTTGGAGTTAGGGAAGTATGATGAATCTTGCATTCTTTACAGACTATACTGTTTTCGCAGATTGCTGTTATGGTTGCATTGTTTGCATATGTTTGCTTGTTTAATGATTCTATTTGAGGATAGGAGTATTAAATATTCAGAGGCATTTAGTATGCAATGTTGAATAATAATTTTAGTTATTTGTTACAGTAGAAAATGATAAGGTTTTGCATTGGTTTATACTAACCTATCTCACGAGTTCTTGTTGAGTTTGTTGTGGATGAAGCTTTTGATAAAAAGAAGAGAAACCATGATATGAGAGGAATTAAGGAGACATAAAAGCTCAAGCTTGGGGATGCCCAAGGCACCCCAAGATAATATTTCAAGAAGTCTCAAGCATCTAAGCTTGGGGATGCCCCGGTAGGCATCCCACCTTTCTTCTTCAATAACTATCGGTTAGTATCTGTTGAGCCTAAGTTTTTGCTTCTTCACATGAGTTGTGCTATCCTTGCAATGTCATTTTATTTTGTTTTTCTTGATATTTGAATACAATACCAAGATCTGAAATTCTTTAATGAGAGAGAGTCTTCACATAGTTACATAATTATTTAGCTACTCATTGATCTTCACTTATATTTTTTTGGAGTAGTTTGCCATTTACTCGTGTGCTTCACTTATATCCTATGAGTAAATGGTTGAATGAGTTGAATGTCATAAATCTGAAATTATATATGTCTCATTTGCTTATCCCATGGGGAGTAATGACTTCACATCTAAGAAGTAGATGTTGTAAATTTATTGAAAGTTAGCAAGCATTGTATTGGTCATTTGAACAATTCATGAAAGAATATTGAAGGAAGAGAGATTTCACATATAAATATACTATCCTAGACATCTTTTATAATTGTGAGCACTCATTAAGTATGACATTCTAAAGAGTTGATGTTGGACAAGGAAGACAATGTAATGGGTTATGTTTTCTCACATCTCAGTTAAAGCATATTGTCATGGATCATTCAAACAAGTTGAGCTTGCCTTCCCCCCTCATGCTAGCCAAATTCCTTGCACCAAGTAGAGATACTACTTGTGCTTCCAAATATCCTTAAACCCAATTTTGCCATGAGAGTCCACCATACCTACCTATGGATTGAGTATGATCCTTCAAGTAAGTTGTCGTCGGTGCAAGCAATAAAAATTGCTCTCTAAATATGTATGATCTATTAGTGCGAAGAAAATAAGCTTTATACGATCTTGTTATGGAAGCAATAAAAGCGATGGACTGCATAATAAAGGTCCATATGAAAGTGGCAATATAAAGCGACGTTCTTTTGCATTAAGATTTTGTGCATCCAACCATAAAAGCGCATGACAACCTCTGCTTCCCAGTGCAAAGGGCCTATCTTTTACTTTATGTCCTTTACTTTATGCAAGAGTTAAGGTGATCTTCACCTTTCCTTTTTTTTCATTTTATCCTTTGGCAAGCACCTCGTGTGAGAAAGATCCTGATATATATATATATCCAATTGGATGTAAGTTAGCATGAACTATTATTGTTGACATCACCAAAAGGTGAATACGTTGGGAGGCAACACTATAAGCCCCTATCTTTCTCAGTGTCCGATTGAAACTCCATAACCATTAGTATTGCGTGAGTGCTAGCAATTGTAGAAGACTATATGATAGTTGAGTATGTGGAGTTTGCTAAATCAAAGCTCTGACATAGACCCTTCCTGAAAATAAGATGAATTGTAATTGTTTGATGACTGAGAATGAAGTTTGCTAGTTTTCAAGAAAGTTTACGGTCTATGCTTTAACATGTGAATTATTTGTTACTTGTTCGTGAGAAGTTTTATGAGATGAACTACTGTTATGACATACAATCATGCTAGAAAAGGTGATTGAAATTATCATTGATCAAACTTGTGGACCTGCTAGCATTCACACTTCATAAATTCTTTCTTTTATCATTTACCTACTCGAGGACGAGCAGGAATTATGCTTGGGGATACTGATACGTCTCCAACGTATTTATAATTTATGAAGCATTCATCCTGTTTTATTATCTGTTTTGAATGATTATGGGCTTTATTATACACTTCTATATTACTTTTGGGACTAACCTATTAACCGGAGGTCCAGCCCATATTGCTGTTTTATTGCCTGTTTCAGTATTTCGAAGAAAAGGAATATCAAATGGAGTCCAAACGGAATGAAACCTTCGGGAGCATGATTTTTGGAACGAACATGATCCGGGAGACTTGGAGTACAAGCTAGGGAATCTTCAAGGAGGCCAGGAGATAGGAGCGCGCCCACCCCCCTGGGCGTGCCCCCTGTCTCATGGGCCCCTCGAGGCTCCCCGACCGACTTCTTTCGCCTACATATTCCCTTATACCCTAAAACCATCGAATATGAAGATAGATCAAGAGTTCCGCCGCCGCAAGCCTCTGTAGACACCAAAAACCTCTCGGGAGCCTGTTTCGGCACCCTGCCGGAGGGGGAATCCCTCACTGGTGGCCATCTTCATCATCCTGGCGCTATCCATGATGAGGAGGGAGTAGTTCACCCTCGGGGCTGAGGGTATGTACCAGTAGCTATGTCTCTCATGTTCTCTTTATGGCATGATCTTGATGTATCGCAAGCTTTGCTATTATAGTTGGATCTTATGATGTTTCTCCCCCTCTACTCTCTTGTGATGGATTGAGTTTTCCCTTTGAAGTTATCTTGTCGGATTGAGTCTTTAATGATTTGAGAACACTTGATGTATGTCTTGCCGTGCATATCTGTGGTGACAATGGGATATCACGTGATCCACTTGAAGTATGTTTTGGTGATCAACTTGCGGGTTCCGCCCATGAACCTATGCATAGGGGTTGGCACACGTTTTCGTCTTGACTCTCCGGTAGAAACTTTGGGGCACTCTTTGAAGTACTTTGTGTTGGTTGAATAGATGAATCTGAGATTGTGTGATGCATATTGTATAATCATGCCCACGGATACTTGAGGTGACAATGGAGTATCTATGTGGCATTAGGGTTTTGGTTGATTTGTGTCTTAAGGTGTTATTCTAGTACAAACTCTTGAATAGATTGATCCTAAAGAATAACTTTGAGGTGGTTTCGTACCCTACCATAATCTCTTCGTTTGTTCTCCGCTATTAGTGGCTTTGGAGTGACTCTTTGTTGCATGTTGAGGGATAGTTATATGATCCAAGTATGTTATTATTGTTGAGAGAACTTGCACTAGTGAAAGTATGAACCTTAGGCCTTGTTTCCTACCATTGCAATACCGTTTACGCTCACTTTTATCATTAGTTACCTTGCTGTTTGCATAATTTCAGATTACAAAAACCTTTATCTACCATCCATATTGCACTTGTATCACCATCTCTTCGCCTAACTAGTGCACCTATACAATTTACCATTGTATTGGGTGTGTTGGGGACACAAGAGACTCTTTGTTATTTGGTTGCAGGGTTGTTTGAGAGAGACCATCTTCATCCTATGCCTCCCATGGATTGATAAACCTTAGGTCATCCACTTGAGGGAAATTTGCTACTGTCCTACAAACCTGTGCACTTGCAGGCCCAACAACATCTACAAGAAGAAGGTTGTGTAGTAGACATCAGGAATAAACTGAAGGATTAGCAATGAATTAAATGCAGGGAATGCAGAAAATAATAGAGAAAGGAAAAGAAATCTAGATGAAGTTTTTTTTGAAAGGGGAAACAAGCATGCAAGAGACAAATGCAAGAACACTGAGAAACACTAGAGAACTTCATCTAGAGTTGGTCGGCGACAAAGTCACCTATGTTAGAGTATATTGACTGAGGAGTCAAGTGAAGTCACTTGATGATAGGAGATACTCATCATTTAAGCTCAAAATGGGGTTGCCATTTTTCATTTAAGCATTTTGATGTATTCACATCATGTTGAGCTTCTTTGACCCATGTCTTCATGTAAAGCTTCTCTAAGATGGAATGACATACTTTGGTGGTGGTGTTGATCTTGATCATGTAGTTGAACTTGTGTAGGATGCTCAGGGTTGATGTAGTTCATCAAGAGTTTGGAGCACCACTTCTAGTTCGTGTTCATCTACCTACATGGGTTAGTTCCGCAAGAAAGAGGACTTGTGTATCCCAATTGACAATCATGAAATTTTATATATAGAAATAGTAAAAGGTTATATTAAAAGGATTCATGCTTTCTTGTCTTCAACCATCATATTGTAGAGATTTGGTGATGTAAAGATTTCTTAGGATGTGATTGAGTTGTAGTCTCATAGAATTGGGCTTATCCAAGTACCCACAAGGGTTAGATAATATGCAAGGGTACCGTTTGTGCTCACTTTTATCATTAGTTACCTTGCTGTTTTTATATTTTCAGATTACAAAAACCTATATCAACCATCCATATTGCACTTGTATCACCATCTTTTCGCCGAACTAGTGCACCTATAAAATTTGCCATTGTATTGGGTGTGTTGGGGACACAAGAGACTCTTTGTTATTTGGTTGCAGGGTTGTTTGAGAGAGACCATCTTCATCCTACGCCTCCCACGGATTGATAAACCTTAGGTCATCCACTTGAGGAAAATTTGCTACTGTCCTACAAACCTCTGCACCTGGAGGCCCAACAACGTCTACAAGAAGAAGGTTGTGTAGTAGACATCAGGGGCCCACACCCTGGCCACGAGGGTGGGGGGCGTGCCCTACCCCCCTGGGCGTGCCCCCTGCCTTGTGGACCCCCTGGCATTCCTCCGGTGGCCATCTTATGCTATATGAAGTTTTTTACCCTGGAAAAAAATCATAAGCAAGCTTTCGGGACGAAACACCGCTGCCATGAGGCGGAACCTTGGCGGAACCAATCTAGGGCTCCGGCGGAGCTGTTCTGCCGGGGAAACATCCCTCCAGGAGGGGGAAATCATCACCATCGTCATCACCAACGATCCTCTCATCGGGAGGGGTTAATCTCAATCAACATCTTCACCAGCACCATCTCCTCTCAAACCCTAGTTCATCTCTTGTACCCAATCTTTGTCCCAAAACCTCAGATTGGTACCTGTGGGTTGCTAGTAGTGTTTATTACTCCTTGTAGTTGATGCTAGTTGGTTTATTCGGTGGAATATCATATGTTCATATCATATATGCATATTAATACCCCTTTGATTATGAACATGAATATGATTTGTGAGTAGTTACGTTTGTTCCTGAGGACATGAGAGAAGTCTTGCTATAAGTAGGCATGTGAATTTGGTATTTGTCCGATATTTTGATGAGATGTATGTTGTCTTTCCTCTAGTGGTGTTATGTGAACATCGACTACATGACACTTCACAATTGTTTGGGCCTAGAGGAAGGCATTGGGAAGTAATAAGTAGATGATGGGTTGCTAGAGTGACAGAAGCTTAAACCCTAGTTTATGAGTTGCTTCGTGAGGGGCTGATTTGGATCCATATGTTTCATGTTGTGGTTAGGTTTAACTCAATACTTATTTTGTAGTTGCAGATGCTTGCAATAGGGGTTAATCATAAGTGGGATGCTTGTCTAAGAAAGGGCAGTACCCAAGCACCGGTCCACCCACATATCAAATTATCAAAGTAACAAACGCGAATCATATGAGCGTGATGAAAACTAGCTTGACAATAATTCCCATGTGTCCTCGGGAGCGTTTTACTTCATATAAGAATTTGTCCAGGCTTGTCCTTTACTACAAAATGGATTGGGACACCTTGCTGCACCTTATTTACTTTTGTTACTTGTTACCCGTTATGAATTACCTTATCACAAAACTATATGTTACCGATAATTTCAGTGCTTGTAGAGAAAACCTTACTAAAAACCGCTTGTCATTTCCTTATGCTCCTCGTTGGGTTCGACACTCCTACTTATCGAAAGGACTATGATAGATCCCCTACACTTGTGGGTCATCAGTTACCAGGCATGCCACCGGATCGAGACATTGAGTTTTTGATTGAGTTATTGCCAGGCACCAAACTAATATCCAAGAGACCATATCGGATGCCAGCAAAAGATCTGGAGGAAATTAAGAAGCAGATTAAGGAGTTACTGGAGAAAGGTTACATTCGACCAAGTTCATCACCTTGGGGAGCCCCAGTGCTTCTAGTGGAGAAGAAGGATGGATCTTTGAGGATGGTTGTTGATTATCGTGCGCTGAATGAAGTGGCGATCAAGAAAAAATACCCTCTGCCAATGATCAATGATTTGTTTGACCAGTTGCAAGGAGCTAAAGTTTTCTCCATAATCGATCTTTGATCAGGTTATCACCAGTTGAAGATCCGAGAGCAAGATATACCTAAGACAACTTTTACCACAAGGTATGGGCTATATGAGTATACACTTATGTCATTTGGTTTGACTAACGCACCTGCCTATTTCATGAGTATGATGAAAAAGATGTTTATGGATTTTTTGGATAAGTTCTTCGTCGTATTTATTGATGATATATTGGTCTACTCGAAGAATGAAGAAGAGCATAAGTATCATTTGCGTTTGGTTCTTGAGAAGCTCAGAGAACATCAGTTGTATGCCAAGTTCAACAAATGTGAGTTTTGGTTAAAGGAAGTTGGATTTCTCGGACATGTTATATCCGGAGAAGGAATAGCAGTAGACCCTACCAAGGTTGCTTCTGTCACTAAATGGTTCGCACCCACCTCAGTTGGAGAGATCAGGAGTTTTCCTGGACTCATAGGTTATTACCGAAGGTTTATTGAGAATTTCTCCAAGATTACAAAGCCCATGACGGAGTTATCGAAGAAGGATACCAAGTTTAATTGGACTGAGGATTGTGAGGCTAGTTTTCAGGAGTTGAAGAAACATTTGGTTACAGCCCGGTGCTGATTCTCCCAGACCAACACAAGGATTTTCAAGTATATTGCAACTCTTCACGCCGAGGACTTGGAGGTGCGCTTATGCAGGAAGGAAGAGTTGTTTCATATGCCTCACGACAGCTCTGACTTATGAGTTGAATTATTCTATGCATGATTTGGAGTTAGCAGCCGTAGTGCATGCACTGAAGACATGGAGACACTTTCTCATCTGAAACCATTGTGATGTATACACGGATCATAAGAGTTTGAAATACATCTTCACACAGAAGGAGTTGAATCTCAGGAAACGGAGATGGTTGGAGCTCATAAAGGATTACGACATGAGATTGGACTATCATCTCGGAAAGGCCAATGTCATAGCAGATGCGTTGAGCCGCAAGAGTTATGTTAACACGCTCATAACCGGAGGATTACCGAAGGAGCTAGCAGATGACCTTCGAGAGCTATGCTTGGAGATAGTTCTGAGGGGTTATGTTGCCGCATTGGAAATTCAGTCCACTTTCTTGGGTAAGATCAGAGAAGCCCAGAAGACTGACAAGGAGATTGCTGAGATAAAGAAAAGGATGAGCAAAGGAAAGGCTAAAGGATTTCGTGAGGATGAGCACGACACCTTATGGTTTGAGGATCGCATATATGTGCCTAATGACCCTGAGATCAGGAAGTTGATTCTTCAGGAGGCCCATGATTCGCCTTACTTGATTCACCCATGCAACACCAAGATGTATCTCGATTTGAAGGAAACTTTCTGGTGGACAGGAATGAAGAAGGATATTGCCGAGTATGTAGCAATATGTGATGTATGTTAGAGAGTCAAGGCAGAGCATCAGAAGCCAGCCGGATTGCTACAGCCGTTGCCGATACCCGAATGGAAGTGGGATAAACTTGGCATGGATTTTATCACTGGATTACCGCGGACTTGTTCAGGCTATGACTCTATCTGGGTTTTAGCTGATCGCTTGACGAAAGTAGTCCATTTCATCCCAGTGAAGACAACTTATACGAGTGCTAAGTTGGTAAAGATATACATGACTAGGATCGTATGTCTGCATGGAGTTCCGAGGACCATTGTATCAGATAGAGCAACCTAGTTTACTTCAAAGTTTTGGAATTTGTTGCATGAAACTTTGGGTGCCAGGCTAGAGTTCAGTACAGCCTTTCATCCACAGACAAATGGACAGACCGAGAGAGTCAATCAGATTCTGGAAGATATCTTGAGGGCTTGTGCGCTAGATTATGGATCTAGTTGGGATGACAATTTTCCCTACGCAGAGTTCTCTTATAACAACAGTTATCAAGCCAGTTCAAAGATGGCCCCTTTCGAAGCTTTGTACGAAAGGTGGTGCAGGACCCCATTATCGTGGGATGAAGTTGGAGATCAACAGTTGTTCAGGCCAGACTTAATCAAAGACTCTGAAGAGAAGGTTAAGTTGATTCGAGACAGACTCAAGGTAGCCTAGTCCAGACAGAAGAGTTACGCGGATACTAAATGCTAGGAGATAGTTTACGAAGTCGGAGACAGAGCATATCTTTGTGTGTCCCCACTTTGAGGAGTTAAACGTTTTGGAGTCAAGGGAAAGCTAGCACCATGCTTTGTCGGACCATACAGAGTTTTGGAACGCATGTGTCGGTGTTCTGGGAACGGGGGTACCCAGACTTGTCTGCCTGCAGCCTGCAGCGTGGCTCAAGGGGTGGCCCAGTACGGCCCATCTTCGTCAACACAATCTCAAGACCCTCGCGAGGGGCCAAGCCTCGCGGGGCGGATGACAGGAAGCTTCCTCAGGCGCAGCCTCGTCAGGTTGGCTCGCGAGGAGGCGGAGAGATCAAGGCGGGGTACCTCACGAGGTGCCCGTGACGCAAGCCATGACGACCGAAGCCAGGCGGGCGCTAGGCGGGCGCCGGCCTGGGCAGTGTCCTTGTTTCCCCTTCGGTGCAAAGGGGGCAAGCACAGGCCAAGGCAAAAGGCAAATGTTACCATTTCGGTGCAACAAGACCAAGACTAGCAGAACGGCAGGATGGAGGTCATCATGGAGCCCAGGAAGGCGTCATCGTCAGAGCCTTTGGCAGGCGAGGACCAACTTTAGTCAGGATAAGTGTACTAGATGTTCCCCTTCAAAATGGCCAATTATTGGCGCCCTTGCCGCTCAATATTTGGGAAGAGGACCAGGGCCTCGCTCTATAAATAGGGCTAGCCACCACAGTAGAAAGGGATCCGATCCAATCCTTCCCAAGAGGCATCACCTCCGCAAGAACATCCCTCGCAAGGTTGTTCTTCCCTTGTATTGTTCATCATCAGCCCCTGAGGAAATCCACGCACCACACACACTGGAGTAGGGTATTACACAACCATGGTGGCCTGAAACAGTATAAACCTTGCGTCCCTTGTGTTGTTCTTCGCGTAGCCTAGATCCTTTGTGAGGCGACGAGACGCGAGTTGGTAGAGGAGTGATCTCCGTGCGCACCCCAGAGTTCGAACCTTAAGGGTCTACCGGAACCCGAAATCCGACATTTGGCGCGCCAGGTAGGGGTGCGCCGGAATCACGCCTTCCGCCGTCTTGTGTTCCGCCGTCCGACGCATCCATGTCTGACGCTCGTCGAGCCCGCACCGAGCGCTGGGCTGCCCTCGCGGCCCATGTTGCCCAGATGGCCCCCATCGGAGGGCATCCCCATTGTTCCCCGTCGCCTGCCTCCCATGCCGCCACCGGTCCGGCGGGGAACGAGCAGCAGGCCTCATCCCTGCATCCTTCGGTGCGGCGATAAGGCTGCACCGCCACCCCATCGTTGACTCCAGCAGGCTTGTCGTCGCACGCCCATCGCGCTCCTGCGGATGCCAACGCTGCGTTCCTCCTGGCACGAGAGCTCCTGCACTACCGTCCCATCGACGACCTCTACGACGAGTGGCTTGCCCGCATCACCGAGCTCGTCAGCGCCGCAGGGGGCTCCCCTGCGCCATCCCTCTCGCTGCATTGCCCCCCGCCCTGCGTGGGCAACGCAGCTCCGGAGGCGCCTCAGCCGCCTCCCCCTCAAGAAGGCGCCCTGGCCCCAAGGTGCGCGGCCCCTGGACGGGACCCGCTCCGTCTAGCGCCCGCGCAGCAAGAGAAGAGCTGCCAAGAGATCCCTCGTCCTCAAGAAGCTGCCCGTGTGCTCCCCGCACCGGCATGTCATGACCGCGCTCCTGCTCCAGCGCGCCAAGACCCTGCGTTGCTCCTGGCGGCGGCGCGTGGAGACCTCCAAGATCAAGCCCTTCGCCACCAAAGGCCTCCAGTGGCCACTGCAGGCTGCCGTGCCTTCACTGCCGAGCTGCGCAGCGTGGCCTGGCCGGGCAAGTTTAAGCCAGATCTGCCCCTGCGCTACGACGGCACGGCTGACCCTGCGGAGTTCCTACAGCTCTACGAGCTGGGCATCGAAGCCACCAACGGGGACGAGAAGGTCATGGCGAACTGGTTTCCCATGGCGCTCAAGGACGGTGCCCGCACCTGGCTCCTGAACCTGGCTCCTGGCACGATCTCCTCCTGGGATGAGATGCGCACTCGCTTCATCGCCAACTTCCAGGGCACTCGTGACTGGTCCCCGGCCATGAGCGACCTGCAACGCATCAAGCAACAGCCAGGAGAGACCCTGCAAAAGTTCATCCAGCGCTTCAACAACGCTCGCCTCAAGATCCCCAGGGTGACTGAGGAGGCCATCATCTCAGCCTTCTCTGACGGCGTGCGTGACATCAAGATGAAAGAGGAGCTAGCAATCCATGAAGACTTGTGCACATCCCTGGAGCTGTTCAACTTGGCGACCAAGTGCGCCAGGGCTGACGAAGGGCGCCTCTCCCTCCTCGAGCTTACGGCTGCCGATCCAGAAGAGAAGAAGCCCAAGGTCAAGCACGTGAAGCACAAGGGGGCTGTTGTGCTTGCAGCAGAGCCAGACACCCACAACACCAACGAATGCCAAGAGCTCAGGGTTGTGTGAGATGTGTGTGCCGGCCGACGCCCCGAGCGCAACGACCGGGGCTATGGCTGAGGAGGAGGAAGAGGTGGAGGACGATGGGAAGACCATGGCCCTCGCCAAGGGTGGCGTGACTGACCTCGTGAGGACCGATGGCAGGACCAGCCTCGCGAGGGTGGCTGGAGGGATCAACCTCGTGAGGATTGCCCTCAAGGAAACGCATGCCTCCCTCCCCTGCCACCTCAACCGAGGAGGAATGAAGACCATCATCAGGACGAAGGGGCTGGGGGCTTCCAGGAGCCGCGCGCAATCGCTTGCATCTTGGGCGGCGCTCAGGCCCCAGCCTCTCAGCGCATCTTCAAACAGTTTGCTCGCGAGGTGAATGCAGTCCTCCCCAAGCTTGAGGCCACACGCCCTCTCAGGTGGTCAGCGTGCTCTATCACATTCAGCTCAGCGGATCAGCTCAAGTGCGCAGCCACGGCCGGAGTCCTCCCGATGCTTTGCTCCCCAATATCAGCAATGTGCAAGTCACCCGGACCCTCATCGATGGCGGGGCAGGACTCAATGTCCTGTCCGTCGAGACATTCAACAATCTCCAAGTGCCATACAATCAGCTTCAGCCAACCAAGTCTTTCTCAGGAGTCACTGATGGTTCCACCGTTTCGATAGGGCAAGTTCGCCTTCCTGTCACCGTTGGGCAGCGCAACAACTACCGCACCGAGCTCATTGACTTCGATGTCGCCCACATTCGCCTGCCATACAATGCCATCCTCGGGTACCCAGCCTTGGCCAAGTTCATGGCAGTGACTCATCACGGCTACAATGTCCTCAAGATGCCAGGAAGCGGTGGAGTCATCACAGTGCCTTGTGAGGAGAGGGATGCAGTGTGTTCCCTTGAGCGTGCTTTCCAAGCCGCGGCAATCGAAGACCCAGAGCACAGGAGCAGAAGACTTCCCGAGGCAGTCCCTAAGAAGAAGAAGGCATCACCTGGTCCAAACCCTCGGGAGGCAGGCCCTTCCAGTGGCATAGTGCCAGGATCCGTGCCCGTTCAAGGGGCGCCTCCTTCTGTCGCATAGGAAGGCGCGCCCGGCACCCTCCTCGGGCAAGGCTCGGGGGCTCTCTCCTGGAGGGCCATCGACTTTGCCAAGAACATGAGGGAGGCACTCGGGCACCACTTGGAGGCGTGCTTCAAAGCGCGTTTCCCTCCGTAAGGAACAAGGCAAGGAGGGCCAAACCCTCGGGAGTTCATCAGCGAGATCATTCAGGAGCTGCAGGAGTCAAGAGTCATGAGTGGCAGCCACCGCTTACCCGCCGTAGCTCCCCATCTAGGCGAGGATGGTGGGATGCGCGTCTGCATCGACGTACCAGGGCTCAACCGGGCCGCCTCTCCGGAGCCCTTCTAGCCCTCGCGCGTGGGACATTGCGAGGGTCCACCCCACAGCTATGTTCGCATGCCTTTTGGCCTGCAAACACGGCAGCCGTGCATCAGCATCTTATGAGGAGCATTCTAGAGGCTCGGGAGGTCAGGCACTCCGCAGTCCGGGCGGAGATGGAGACGGTCCTCGAGGAGCCACCTGCGCCTCCAGAGCCCCCCGAGGCTCCTGGGCCTGGGGGCTCGTGAGGATCGGTTTCCACAGCGCGCGTCGTCAGCTACTTCAGCATCCCTTCATCTCCAACATCATCAGGTGACATCCTTCGAGTTTCATTTTCAGCTGGGAGCGCCCCCAGGGCTGCATCATTCCCAGGCCGCGTGGGTCCGTCACTATGGCATGTATCCCTTTTGTTTATGCCTTTAGGTTACTTTGTTGGGGGCGCCCCTCGGGCTGCATTATCCCCAAGCCACTCGGGCCTGACCCAGCGGCACTTGCCTTTTTTTGCATCTATCTAAATGGGTTTGCTCCTTCATGCTTAACGTGCTCGACCTAATCTCCTACTCGATTGACACCTACCTTTGGAGCCGCTCGCTCTGGCACGACACTTGCGCATGGGTCCGTCCCTGCAACGCCGATAAATCTAAGTGGTCGAGCTCTGGCCGCGGCAGCCCCGCAAGGTGCCACCTCACCGGGCCCTCAGTGCCTCAATCACTCCCTTGGAGCGACCAATGGTTGGCTGGCAACCGCAGCAACAGACCTTGCTTTCTCTTGTGATTGGTACGCAGGACCCAATCCAGGAGCAACGCTGGGCACGACGTGAGCCTCCTCTCCTTCTCTCAGGCACAATCCGCTTGCATGTTAAAAGGGGGGCGGCTGAGCATCGCGACTCATGGGCTCTTGCTGGCTCTCCAGCCCTCACCCCCTGGCCTTGACCCACGGCATCGCGACCTGTCATACCAGCGGCAGTTGAGCTAGCTCGAGGGCCGGGACCTGAGGACGTAGAGCATGAAGGAAAGTGTGGGGGAGAGGGAAGGAGCTCGTGAAGACCTGACCCAGCAGCGCCTCAGCTGCCTCCACGCAGGCCTGGCACTTCACCTGAAGCTACTCCAAATCAACAAGATAAGTCACACCAAAACCGATTCGACTCAGCGCTAAAACCTCGCCTACTGCAGCTCTGTCACAGTGACGTTGCCTACCTTTCTTGCCCAGCAGAGGCTGCTTGAGTGCTAAAGGGGAACTCCTAAGCATCGCGACTCAGGGGCTCTTACTGGACCTCGGGCAGCTCACCTCCTGGCCTTGACCACGGCATCGCGACCTGGCATACTAGCGACGGCTGAAGCTTGCCTAGGGACCGGGACCTGTCAGCGTAGAGCACGAAGCCCTCGTGAGGAAAGAAAGGGGGAGCCGAGCCGGGACAGGACTAGCATCTCGCATCAATTCATAATAAGGATATGTATTCACAAAAGACATAGCCAACACCTTACATACCCCCGTGGGGTGGTACTTTGGTTCCTCGCAGGGGCAAAAGATGTGAATCCTAAGGAGTCCTAACTACAGGAACCGCGACGGCAGACACCATCATCAATAGTGGGGCACGCAAGGCAGCGCCAACCCCATACAGATCAGCCACGCCGATTGCCGGGCGCGCCGGCCCTGCTTCGGCCATGGCGTGAGCTCGGGGGCTTGTAGCTGTCGTCACTCATCACCGGAGTCAGGAAGAGTCCAGAAGAGTCGCTGGACCCTCCGACACGCCTGCTGCCACCAGTGGAGCTGCTGGAAGAGCTGGCGGCAGGCATGGTCCTCGCCACTCCGGAGCTCCGGCCGCTGCCTCTGGGGCAGCACTCCAGCCGGCGTCCTTCCTCGTCGAAGATCTTGAAGAGCATCAGGGAGGCGCCATCGTAATCCAGGTGGATCATGAGGGCACCCTCCGATCGGCAGACCCGCGTGATCTCGCCCCAGCCCCGGGTCATGTAGACCTTGACCGAAGCGACGACCTCGACCTCTGCTTCGCTCGCTGGGGTACTGCAGTTAGCATGCTGCAGCCAGAGCTCAAGAGGCCCCCTCGACGGGATCTCGAAGGCGAAGGAGGGAGGAAGGCGAATCCAAGATCGAGGAGGCATGGCAGCGTGAAGCACAAGCTCGCGAGAGGAGCCCCCGGTGTGAACTCCAGGAGGAACGACACGCACCGCCGTAATCCGACGGCGACGGCGGCGGCTCTGGCGACGTCACTCGGCACCTTCTTCTCCAGGACCCCCGATCCGGGTGTACAAGGGCAGGGGAAACCCAGGCGGCGGCCGCTCGAACCAGGGCCTCGACACCTCCTGCCAAGCACCCCCGTCTCCACGGCAGAGGGCTGGCCGTTTCTTCGGCAGAAGCGGAACAGGACCCTCTCGGGGGGCCTTCCCCTTCTCTTCTGCCGAAAACCGACGGATTGGTGCCATTGACGTAAGGTGGAGCAAGGGCGAGGAAGAAGAAGAAAGAGAGTAGCAGGAAGGGATGGACTGGAAGGGCTCGCACCATTCCATACATATAGCCGGAGGAGGCCAACTGTCGGCCTCCATGATCACAGGTAATCATAACCCGTTTTTGCATGCAGGGACTTGTCAAGTCACGCGGTTGCCGAGGCGTCGTGGGGAAGCGGGGGCACCACGTCCAACCAACCGCCACATGACGCCGAAGGCCATAGGTTGTTGGGGCCTGCGGCGCCTCGCACTTGCCCTTCGCTTTAGTGCTAAGCCAAGTTCGGGCGCGCCTTGGGCCCGGGGGCTACTGTTGGCGTTCTGGGAACGAGGGTACCCAAACTTGCCTGCCTGCGGCCTGCAGCGTGGCTCAAGGGGTGGCCCAGTATGGCCCATCTTCGTCAACACAAGCTCAAGACCCTCGCGAGGGGCCAAGCCACGCGGGGCGGACAAAAGGAAGCTTCCTCAGGCGCAACCTCATCAGGCTGGCTCGCGAGGAGGCGAAGAGATCAAGGTGGGGTACCTCACGAGGTGCCCGTGACGCAAGCCATGACGACCGAAGCCAGGCGGGCGCTAGGCGGGCGCCGGCCTGGGCAGTGTCCTTGTTTCCCCTTCGGTGCAAAGGGGGCAAGCACATGGCAAGGCATCAGGCAAAGGTTACCATTTCGGTGCAACAAGACCAAGACCAGCAGAACGGCATGATGGAGGTCATCGTGGAGCCCAGGAAGGCGTCATCGTTAGAGTCTTTGGCAGGAGAGGACCAACTTTAGTCAGGATAAGTGTACTATATGTTCCCCTTCAAAATGGCTAATCGTTAGCGCCCTTCCCGCTCAATATTTGGGAAGAGCACCAGGGCCTCGCTCTATAAATAGGGCTAGCCACCACAATAGAAAGGGATCGGGATCCAATCCTTCCCAAGAGGCATCACCTCCGCAAGAACATCCCTCGCGAGGCTGTTCTTCCCTTGTATTGTTCATCATCAGCCCCTGAGGCAATCCACACACCACACACACTGGAGTAGGGTATTACACCACCATGGTGGCCTGAACCAGTATAAACCTTGCATCCCTTGTGTTGTTCTTCGCGTAGCCTAGATCCTTTGCGGGGCGACGAGACGTGAGTTGGTAGAGGAGTGATCTTCGCGCGCACCCCAGAGTTCGAACCTTAAGGGTCTGCTGGAACCCGAAATCCAATAGCATGGGAGAAGTTGCGTACAAGTTGGAATGCCGGAAGGACTGTCAGGAGTTCATGATGTGTTTCACGTTTCCTAGTTGAAGAAGTGCCACGCAGAGATGGCCGATATTCCTCTAAGAGATACAGTGCCACTGGAAGCAATTCAGTTGGATAGTGATCTGACCTATGAAGAGAAGCCAGTCAAGATTCTCGAGTTTTCTAGTCGAATTACTCGCAGCAAGGTTATCAAGTTTTGTAAAGTTCAGTGGAGCCAGCATACCGAGGAGGAAGCCACCTGGGAGTGAGAAGAAGATCTTCGCAAGGACCACCCAAACCTTTTTGCTGACCAACCTGAATCTCGAGGGCGAGATTCTTCTTAAGGGAGGTAGGTTTGTAACATCCCAATTTTCAATTTGGATGTTATACATAGATCATTATATGCATATCATATTTATTTTTGCATTTTGTTGTGATCCTAGAAATCTTAAGCAACTCAAGGACCCAAGGAGAGAGTTGGAGGTTTCACAAAATTCATATTTGAATTTATTTCAAATTTGAAGAGAGGGTCAATTTTAGTTTATTATTTTTCTCTCCAATTATTTCCAATAATAAAAATATATGAGAGAAGATAATATGACTTCTTCAACCTCAGGGAAATATTGGAGAAAGAATATTATTTTATTGGTATTTTACTTGAATTAGAAAAAAATTGCATTTTAGTCCAGAAAAATGCTTATCTTGTCCTATATATTAGGTTTGGACGGTGAAAATTGTTTCTGGATTTTTTCGTATTTATTTAGGATTTTTCTTTCACGGCGTAATTGTTTAAAAAAAAACTTCTGGACCGACTGTGCCGAAACCCAGCCAGCCCACTCCGCGGGCCACCGCCTTCCTCCCGCCGCCGCGCCGTACGGGAGCCGGACTCCACCGGAATCCGAGGCCACCCGACCCCGTCGCCCCTTCCCCAAGTGGGGAACTCCCCGGACCCCCTCCTTAAATACCCCGCCGTGCCGCCCTCCCCTCCTCACCAGACGCCGTCGCCGCTACACGCCGCCGCCCGCTAGCGCCGCCGCCTCGCCGCCGCCACTGCTGCTAGTCGCCGCCAGCGCGGCCACCTCGCCTCGCCTCGCCCCATGCTGCCAACGCCACCGCCGTGCCGGATCTCGCCGTCACCGTTTTTTTCCAAGAACCGGCAAACCCACCGAACCGCCCATTTTTTTATTAGGTTTTCCTGAGTTTATTTTTTTAGGCCGGTTTAGTTATATAATGAACGTTCATCCGTTTAGATCTGTTAGTGAACGAATTTTGTTAGATTATTTCTGTTAACGAACGTTCGTGCCGTAGTTTTTTCTTTTTAGTTTTTTTCGTCCAGGGACCTATCCACGAATAGTTTTCTCGCAATTTAGCCCCTGATCTTAAAACTAGCGTAACTTTTTACTCGTTTGTCCAAATTAGATGAAACCAGCGCCTAAATCTTCATAACGATCTGTTCTTTTCAGTTAACAAACTTGAACATGATTTTGACACTGTAAAATTTGACTTTAGTTCAGATTAGTAAACAATCTTGTTTTGTTCGTTTCTTGAGTTTCGTTTCTCCATTTGAGTTGTTTCTTTTTGCAAATTGTAGCTAATCACATGTACCTACTGTTAAGATCAAACCCACATGATAATAATGTTGTTAGGTTTTACTTTCTGTTACTTTAATCCATTTGCTTGTTCCATGTTTGATTTGGATCTTTTCTCGATTTCTCGTTGTTTCGTTTGAGTGATTGCTTATGTATGCTACTGTTTGTCTACGCTAGATTACCCGGAGTGCAAAGCTTGTTACTAGGAATCTCTAGAGTTTGCAGAATATCGGCAAGGCAAGTTACACTTTCACTGTACTCTTCTATACCCAGTTTTTACTATGCATTAGTATTACCCCTCAAATATTTCCATGAGAAGGATTGGGAACATGTGGTTTGGTTGTAGTGCTTGAGGTAGGAACCTGATACCTTTTGATCACCCCAGGAATATACGTTATGCTCTATTATTGCTTAGCCATGCTCGTAGACGGGGATTGGATCGTAATTTCACATGGAAGTTTTGAGAGTTATTAATCGTGGATAACATTAAGGTGGCAACTTTAATATACATCTGGGTGGATTGGTTGAGGCACCTGGGGAACCCAGTGTTGTCTATTTAGTGAAATACCGGAGTACCCGTGATATTTTTCCTTCGGTTCGCCACCCAGGCTCAAAGGGATCATATGACATTTCATGCCTAGAAACTTCCGTGTGCAGCCACAAGCCATTATGGGCTCTGGCATAGTTGAGTAAGTTGTGTGAGATCTCGAAGAGGTGGACTAGCAGATGTAGGGGAAAGTAGGTGTACCGGTCTACCCAGAGTAGAGAGTAAGTGCTTCAGAAAGACTATGTCTCGATCATCCGATCATGAATGCGATCGTGTCTTGTGGGGAAAAGTGCGCAACCTCTGCAGAGTGTATAAACTAATCATGGTTAGCCGTGTCCCCAATTATGGACATCTTGAGTATCTGGAATTGGGTATTATTGTTAATCTCATCACTCTTTAATTAATTGAATTGGGTTTAATGATGATACTTTTTAATTGGGATTTGAGTTGGGGAAACCTTCTCAAATATTGGACAACTTGGGAGTAGTTAAATAAATTTATTACTTTGTTGTAGGGAAAAACTAGCTTTATGCAAAATCATAAACTTAGAGCCTCCACCAGCCAAATATTGCATGTAGATATAGTTCTTGCATTTCCTTGCTTTACAGTGTAACTCTGCCAGCATATTCAATGTGCTGACCTACACGGCTGCAACGTCTCATGTTCCAGACTACTCAGACGACCAGACTACTCAGACGACGAATAAGGTGCGATAGGTCATTGTCTTGCACTTAGCTATGTTGTTGGAGTTGATGGACTCATTTACCTTTGAAGCTTCCGCAGTTATTTAGTTTAGATGGCCTTCAACCATGATATTTTTGTGTAATCATACTCTTTATGAGGACTGGATGTAATAAGTGTGTGATTGAACTCTGTTATAATTCCTCGAGTACTATGCGTGTCAGCAATACCGATCCAGGGACGACACTGATGCACAGAGACTTTGGTCCATTCAGATCATGGTCGCTACAAAGAGCATCTTCAACCTTCATAGGTTCAATACTAGAAATGAATGAGTAATGTTCACAAAAGTTAGCCAAACAATTTTTAGTGCGAGTAATTCTCCCGGTTTGAATATCATCGAAGATTTGTTCGACGGGATGATCTCTTGAGACTCTTGCTTGAACTCGTGAGAGCTTTTGTTTGGGTCAGGGTGGAACATCCTCTTCACTGTATTGTCCTTCTTCGTGTCTCTCTTTGTTGTCGTTGGCGTTGTTGTTCTCTCGTGGAGGTGGAGAAGGAGGTCGATGAGGTTCATCTTGTTGTACATCCTCGTTTCTGTCATCTTAATGTATTCTACTTGTGGATGCCTCCAAGTCAACTTGTGGTTCACCTTGGCGTGAAGTTGAGGCTTCCACTTGGACTGACGAGGTACTCTCCTTCACCTTTGTTGGGTGAATCTTGCCAATAGACAAGTCTTGTATTGCTTCCGAAGGATCTTTGTCACCTACATCAATTGGCAATAGCTCTACTTGCGAGCGGTTAGATTCATCAAACTTCACATCTACCGTCTCTTTAACCTTTCGGATGAAATTTTTGTAGACATAGTAAGTGTGAGAGTTTGAGCCAGAATCGAGTAGGAAACCTTCATGAGATTTAGGAGCAAACTTTGAATGACGATGCTTGTCAAGAATATAACACTTTGAGTCAAATACTTGAAACTATCCAACTTGGGGTTTGTTACAGGTGAGAAGTGATGTCTACTACACAACCTTCTTCTTGTAGACGTTGTTGGGCCTACAAGTGCACAGGTTTGTAGGACAGTAGCAAATTTCCCTCAAGTGGATGACCTAAGGTTTATCAATCCGTAGGAGGCGTAGGATGAAGATGGTCTCTCTCAAACAACCCTGCAACCAAATAACAAAGAGTCTCTTGTGTCCCCAACACACCCAATACAATGGCAAATTGTATAGGTGCACTAGTTCAGCGAAGAGATTGTGATACAAGTGCAATATGGATGGTAGATAAAGGTATTTGTAATCTGAAATTATAAAAACAGCAAGGTAGCACGCGATAAAAGTGAGCATAAACGGTATTGCAATGGTAGGAAACAAGGCCTAGGGTTCATACTTTCACTAGTGCAAGTTCTCTCAACAATAATAACATAGATAGATCATATAACAATCCCTCAACATGCAACAAAGAGTCACTCCAAAGACACTAATAGCGGAGAACAAACGAAGAGATTATGGTAGGGTACGAAACCACCTCAAAGTTATTCTTTCGAATCAATCTATTCAAGAGTTCGTACTAGAATAACACCTTAAGACACAAATCAACCAAAACCCTAATGTCATCTAGATGCTCCATTGTCACCTCAAGTATCCGTGGGCATGATTATATGATATGCATCACACAAACTCAGATTCATCCAACCAACACAAAGTACTTCAAAGAGTGCCCCAAAGTTTCTACCGGAGAGTCAAGAAAGTGTGCCAACCCCTATGCATACGTTCATGTGCGGAACCCGCAAGTTGGTCACCAAAACATACATCAAGAGGCACATGGTATCCCATTGTCACCACAGATAAGCACGGCAAGACATACATCAAGTGTTCTCATAAAAGACTCAATCCGATAAGATAACTTCAAAGGGGAAACTCAATTCATCACAAGAGAGTAGAGGGGGAGAAACATCATAAGATCCAACTATAATAGCAAAGCTCAGGATACATCAAGATCGTGCCATAGAGGGAACACGAGACAGAACACGAGAGAGAGAGAGAGAGAGAGATCAAACACATAGCTACTGGTACATACCCTCAGCCTCGAGGGTGAACTACTCCCTCCTCGTCATGGAGACCACCGGGATGATGAAGATGGCCATCGGTGAAGGATCCCCCCTCCGGCAGGGTGCCGGGAAGGGCTCCCGAGAGGTTTTTGGTGGCTACAGAGGCTTGCGGCGGCAGAACTCCCGATCTATCTTGATATTCGATGGTTTTAGGGTACGTAGTGTTATATAGGTGAAAGAAGTCGGTCGGGGGGTGCTCGAGGAGTCCACGAGGCAGGGGGCCGCGCCTTGTGGGGGGGCGTGCCCCCCTATCTCCTGGGCTCCTCGAGGATTTTCTGACTTGATATCCAAGCCTTCGGGATGATATTCTTCCAAAAAATCACGATGCCGAAGGTTTCATTCCGTTTGGACTCCGTTTGATATTCCTTTTCTTCAAAATACTGAAACAGGCAATAAAACAGCAATATGGGATGGGCCTCCGGTTAATAGGTTAGTCCCAAAAGTAATATAAAAGTGTATAATAAAGCCCATAATCATTCAAAAAAGATATTAAAATAGCATGAATGCTTCATAAATTATAGATACGCTGGAGACGTATCAAGAAGCTCGTATGCCATCTTACCGAGTAGCTTGTGAAGATATAGACGATTCGTTGCATGACAAGCTGTCTCAACCGCTTCCGCCCAAAAGTGTTTTGGCGTCTTGTACTCATCAAGCATCGTTCTCGCCATTTCAATGAGCATCCGATTCTTCCTCTCAACAACCCCATTTGTTGAGGCGTGTACGTTGCTGAGAACTCATGTGAAATCCCTTCTTCGTCAAGAAAGGTGTCCACATTGGTGTTCTTAAACTCTATTCCATTATCGCTGCGAACCTTCTTGATCTTCACTTCAAATTGATTTTGGGCCTTCCTAGCGAAGTTCTTGAAGATCTTTTGGACTTGCGATTTATCATCAAGAAAGAACACCCACGTAAATCTTGAAAAATCATCAACAATGACCAATCCGAATGAGTTACCACCGAGACTCTTGTGGGCATTGGGACCAAAAAGATCCATGTGAAGTAACTCAAGTTGTCCTCTCGTGGTCATGATGTTCTTCACGGGATGACTTCCTCCAACTTGTTTTCCTGCTTGGAAAGCACTACAAAGTCTATCCTTGTCAAATATAACATCTTTAACACCAAGGATATGATCACCTTTAATAAGCTTATCAAGATTTCGCATGCCCACATGACCTAACCATCTATGCTACAACCAGCCTTTAGAAGATTTAGCAATTAAGAAAGTTCTAGGTTGATCCTTTTTAGTGAAATCAACAATGTATAGATCACCTCTATGTATGACGGTAAAGACCATATTATGATTATCTCTTCGAAACACTTGGCAATCTATTTCAGTAAATAGGACATTGAAGCCGAAATCGGCTAGTCTAGATACAGAAAGTAAATTATAGCCAAGAGATTCAATGAGCATAACATTTTGTATGGAGCTGTCATGTGAGATGGCCACCTTACCAAGGCCAACCACCTTACCCTTTGAGTTGTCACCAAAAGTTTCGAGGGCCGTCATTTTCGGCAAGCTCACGAAACATATCCTTGTCTCCGGACATGTGATCGGTACATCCACTATCAAGAACCCATTCCTTTCCTCCAGCCATGTAGCCGTGAAGGTTAGCCATAAGACCAAAGTGTCTCATAGACTCATCTAGATCATAGTATCCAAGTTCAACATCATCTTGTGATTGATCATTTCCTAGAGGGAGTGATTCATTAGATTTATGATCATGACAATGTGCATCTTTATGAATTCTAATGACTTTAGAAATGATGTTACTAATGATTCCAACATCTCCTTTGGCACTCATAAGGTCACGAAGCTCAAATAGACAATCACTGAACTTAGGATCATTAGGACTCATCTTATTTAAAGCAATGGACTTGTGAAGAATCTCATCTAAGTTTTTTAAGTAATAGTTTGGAAATCATTCCTCAAGAAATCTCCATATAGTGTAAGCACATTCAAGAGTTGTCAAGCAAGCAATCAAATTTCTAGGCAATCCTCTAGTGATAAGATTGACGGTTCTAAGATTGTGAATCATGTCAAGAGACTCATTGGGGGTAGGATGCAATGGGTTAACAAGGGGCGCACAAGGGGTAGTAATGTACTTGTTCAATTGATATTCATTGAAAATCTCAAGCATCTCATTTTTCCAAGCATTATAGAACTCTCCATCAAGCACAGGCACTCTAAGTCTAATACTCCCAATTGTAGACTCATCCATCTGCATCCAATGGTGATTAAACCAAAGCAATGGAGACCAAATCTCTGATAGCAATTGAAAGTATCGAGAAGAGGTGTCTAGAGGGGGGTGATTAGACCCTCAACAAGTAAAGGTGGCAGTTTTTAAGTTTTTCAAGTTGATAATGGAGATTAGCACAATTTCAAACATTCACAATGCATTTCAAGCAAGCATGCCAAGAGTATATGAGCAGCAGAAAGTAAAGCATTCAATTTGCAAGAAAGTAAAGGGATAGGATTGGAATGTGTAAACATAATTGGAGACACGGAGATTTTTGGCGTGGTTCCGATAGGTGGTGCTATCGTACATCCACGTTGGTGGAGACTTTAACCCACGAAGGGTAATGGTTGTGCGACTCCATGGAGGGATCCACCCATGAAGGGTCCACGAAGAAGCAACCTTGTCTATACCACCATGGCCATCGCCCACAAAGGACTTGCCTCACTTGGGTAGATCTTCATGAAGTAGGCGATCTCCTTCCCCTTAAAAACTCCTTGGTTCAACTCCACAATCTTGACGGAGGCTCCCAAGTGACACCTAACCAATGTAGGAGACACCACTCTCCAAAAGGTAATAGATGGTGTGTTGATGATGAACTCCTTGCTCTTGTGCTTCAAATGATAGTCTCCCCAACACTCAACTCTCTCACACAGATTTGGATATGGTGGAAAGATGATTTGAGTGGAAAGCAACTTGGGGAAGGCTAGAGATCGAATCTTGTGGTAGGATTGGAATGTCTTGGTCTCAACACATAGTAGGTGGTTCTCTCTCAGAAAATGAGTAGCGGAAGTGTATGCATGTTTTGATGGCTCTCTCACAAATGGAGAATGGGGTGGGGGTATATATAGCCTCCACACAAAATCTAGGCGTTACACACAATTTATCAAACTCTGTGGGACCAAATAGTGAAACTCGGTTAGACCGATCTGGTTCAAAATGTGAACGTTAGACTTTTCGGTGGGACCGACAAGGTCAACTCGGTGGGACCGATGTGCTAGGGTTAGGGAAAACCTCATCTTTTTAAGAACAATTGCATGAACTCTGTGAGACCGATTTCAGCAATGAGCAAACAGAGAGTTGGTCAAGCAAACTCGGTGGGACTGACCGCACATTTTGGTGAGACCGAAATAATAGCAATAGGCAACAGAGAATTTGTATGGCCATCTCGGTGAGACCGAGATCCCATCGGTGAGATCGAGCTGATTTGGGTTTCTGGCAGTGGCTATGTAAACTGAACTCAATGGCGCCTGATAGATCAAATCGGTGGGGCCGAGTTTGACTTTAGGTTTTGGACATACATGGAAATGAGAAGGTGGTTGAGGGCTTTGGAGCATATCACTAAGCACTTTGAGCAAGCAAGCCATTAAGCAACACCTCATCCCCTTTTAATAGTATTGGCTTTTCCCATGGACTAAATGTGATCTTGGATCACTTAAATAGAGAATGAAGAGTCTTGACCTTTTGCCAATGTTGTCCTTAGTGTCTAGAAGGGGTTCCACATCCTCTTGTCCTGCCACTCCAATGTTGAACTCATCTGAAATATACTAGATAAAAGTATTAGTCCAACAAGAGATATGTTGACATTAATTACCAAAACCACCCAGGGAGCACTTATGCTTGATCACTATGAAGAATCTGAAAGACGCTAAGACCAAGATCGTACCATCTAAGATGAAAGGAGGTAAGGAACTGCCATCTAGCTATGCACTTGATTCACCTTCTGTTTTGAGTAGGCTTGCGACAGCACCAACTGCTATTCAATCTAATATGTCGCAAGTAATTGATGATGCTACTTCTACTATGAATGGTACTTATGATGACATGGTAGTGCTATACTTGATAAAACTGTGCCACTAGGTGAATTTCTTGATGAATGATTACCCACAAGTATATGGGGTCAATTGTAGCCTTTTCGATAAGTAAGAGTGTCGAACCCAACAAGGAGCAGAAGGAAATGACAAGTGGTTTTCAGCAAGGTAATGTCTACAAGTGCTGAAATTGTAAGTAACAGAGTAGTTTGATAACTAGATAATTTGTAATGAGCAAGTAACGGTAGTAGTAACAACATTTCAGCAAGGTAGCCCAATCCTTTTAAGGCAAAGGACAAGCCAAAACGGTCTCTTATGATAAGCAAAGTGTTCTTGAGGGTACATGAGAATTTCATCTATTCACTTTCATCATGTTGGCTTAATTCGCATTCACTACTTTGATAATTTGGCATGTGGGTGGACCGGTGCTTAGGTGATGTTCTTACTTGAAAAAACCTCCTACTTATGATTAACCCCCTTGCAAGATCCGCAACTATGATAAAAGTATTAAGAATAGATTCTAACAATAGCATTAAACTTTTGGATCCAATCGGTCCCTTACGGAATAGCGCATAAACTAGGGTTTAAGCTTCTATCACTCTAGCAACCCATCATCTAATAACTACTCCACAATGCATTTCCTTAGGCCCAAATATGTTGAAGTATCATGTAGTCGATGTTCACATGACACCTCTAAGGGAATCACAACATACATATCATCAAAACATCGAACACATATCAAGTTCACATGATTACTTGCAACATGATTTCTCTCGTGACCACAAGAACAAAAGTAACTACTCACAAATGATAATCATGCTCAAGATCAGAGGGGTAGTAAACAACATAATGGATCTGAACATATAATCTTCCACCAAGTAAACCATATAGTAATCAACTACAAGATGTAATCAACACTACTAGTCACCCACAAGCACCAATATATAGTTCTGGTACAAAGATTGAACACAAGAGATGAACTAGGGTTTGAGAGGAGATGGTGTTGTTGAATATGTTGATGAAGATTGCCCTCCCCAAGATGGGAGAGTTGTTGGTGATGACGATGACGATGATTTCCCCCTCCAGGAGGGAAGTTCCCCTAGCGGAATCGCTCCATCGGAGGGCAAAAGTCCTCCTGCCCAGGTTTCGCCTCAATACGGCCGCGCTTCATCTCGGAAGTCCTCTCCTTATTTTTTTTCTAGGTAAAAATGACTTATGTACTAGAATAGGGGCACCAGAAGTGGGCCTGGGTGAGCACAGCCCATCAGGGCGCGCCTGGGCTCCCTGGCGTGCCCAAGTGGGTTGTGCCCACCTAGGTGGCCCCCTTTGGTACTTATTGCCTCCAAAAATTCTTATTTTTTCCATAAAAAATCCTCGTGAAGTTTCAGCTCATTTGGAGTTGTGCAGAATAGGTAGTGTGACATAGCCTTTTCAGGTCCAGATTTCCAACTACCGGAATTCTCCCCCTTTGTGTGTACCTTGCATATTATGAGAGAAAGGGCATTATAATTACTCCAAAAAGCATTATTATGCAATAAAACAACACAAATAACAGTAGGTAAACATGATGCAAAATGGACGTATTAACTCCCCCAAGCTTAGACCTCGCTTGTCCTCAAGCAAAAACCAAAATCGAAAAACATGTCCACATGCTTAGAGAGAGAGAGAGGTGTCCATAAAAACATAAATACGGACATAACAGCATCATGTAACTTATTATAACAGCAACAAACTTTAACATAAAACTTTTATTATAGAACTTTTATCATAGACTTCTCATGAACAAGTAACAATTCATCACAACATCGAAGTATAAAGTATAAACTTTATTGGAAACCAATAAACTATGTTATCAGTCAACTTTGAAACTACAATTCATCATCTTTTCAGGAAGGGTCACGTATCGGAGCCTTTAGGCAAGTTCACATACTCAACCATCATTTACTCTTCTATGATTGCTAACACTCACCGCGTACACATGACCAAAACGTTTCAACCGGACACATAGGAAGATAGGGGCTTATAGTTTCGCCTCCCAACGTATTCACCTCAAGGGTGACATAACAATAATAACTCATGCTACCCATATTCAACTGGATATATGTGCCTAGATCTTTCCTCACCACATGATACTTGCCAAAGGAGAAAATAAAAGGGAATAGAGAGAAACAATTTGACTCTTGCATGAAAGTTAATACATAAAAGTAAAAGATAGGCCCTTCACAGAGGGAAGCAGAGGCTACCATGCACTTTTTGTTTGTATGCTCAACCCCTTAGTGCAAGAGGGCGTCACGTTATATTGCCCCTTATGATGGCAACCTTTATAATGAAGTCTGTCACTTTTATTCTTCGCCATCAAAAGTTCGTACAACGCTCAATTTTCTCTTACACTAAATGATCTAACACTTTTAGAAGCAATTTTTATTGCCTTTTGCCCCGATGACAACTTACTTGAAGGATCTTACTCAATCCATAGGTAGGTATGGTGGACTCTCAAAACAAGATTTGGGTTTAATGGTTTTGAATGCACAAGTAGTATCTCTACTTAGTGCAGAATTTTTGGCTAGCAAAGATAGGGCAAACACCACATGTTGAAGGATCTATGACAATATAGCTTCTATGTTAATATGAACAAACATAACTCATTACGTTGCCTTCCTTGTCCAACGTCAAGATTTTTGGCATATAATATTTTGATGGGTGCTCACAATCATAAAAGATTTCCAGGATAGTGTATTTGCATGTGAATCTTCTCTTCACTTATTAATTCTTTCATGAGTTGCATCATTGACCAATGCTATGTTTGTCAATCTACAATAAAAAATTTTGCTTATACTTTTCCTTGTGTAATGTCATCACTTACCATAAGGTTACCATAATATCTTTTCCATTTATCCCCTTTCTTTTTATTGAAACATGAAAGTAAAAGAAACAAAACTCAAACTAAACTTTATTATATATCTCGCACACGATTACAAAGATAGATCACTAAGCAAACTCTTGAAAAGAAAGGATCAAACTAAACTTTTATTCATCTAAAGCAAAAGATAAGTATGGATCGAACTAAGAAAAGTAAAGGCAAAAGATAATGGAGGGGATACGATACCGGGGCGCCTCCCCCAAGCTTGGCGAAAGCCATGGGGAGTGCCCATACCCGATACCCAATTTTCTTTTGGTGATGAAGAAGGAGATGGTGATGAAGTAGTAGCGACTCGGTTCTTAAGGACCAAGAGATTCTCCAATCTACGGGTGACGCTCCAAAGGGAGGTGATGTGCTCTTGATGCAGCATATTTTCATGAGTGAGGTACTTATTTTGCACACAAACCGTTTCAATGATCCCGAAGGCTGCAATCTCAGTGGAGGTAAGATGAGCATAATAAGTTTTAAGGATATCTTCCTCGTCCTCGTTGGTAGGCAGGGCTTGCTCAATCACCGACACTTGATCTCCGGTGGTCTCCTTGCTCTTGTCCTCCTTGGCTGCTCCAACGATCTCTTCCCTCTTCAGCTCGATCTTCATCAACCAAAAATCCTCTTCCATATTGTTAGAGGAAGAAGGAGACATGGTTCCTAGCTCAACAGATCTGACAGAAAATAGCGAGAAAAGAAAACAGGAGATTTCTCCATGAAACAAAGGTCAAGGGGTTCGGGGGGTATATAAAGATTTTTTATCTTGGGAAACAAGCAAACGAAAGAAAAATAGAGCCTGAAAGGTACCCAAGGTGGGCACAACCCACCTGGGCGCGCCTGGCTGGCTTGCCAGGTGTCTTGTGCCCACCAAGGTCACCTTCCTGGAAGATTCTTATTTTCCTAATTTTTTTAAAATTCCAAAACTAACAAAAAATATTTTTGCGGATTTTAAGGAGTCCATTTACTTACCGTATCATGTACCTCCCTTTTTTCACGATTCTGGAGTGTTCCAGGTTTCTTTTATGTGTTCTTTCAGTGTCATAGTTAGGATAAAATTACTTTCGACATTAATGGGCGTACCTGAGATATAATGTTTTGTTTATTGCCCATTAACAATCTTCGGATTAGTACCTTCGGCGTTATTTATTTTGATAGCTCCAAATCGATAAACCTCCTTGATAACATAGGGTCCTTCCCATTTGGAGAGGAGTTTTCCTGCAAAGAATATGAAATGAGAGTTGTACAAAATAACAAATTCTCCAACTTTGAACTCATGCTTTTGGATTCTTTGATCATGCCATCTTTTAACTTTTTCTTTGAATAACTTGGCATTTTCATAAGCTTGGGTTCTCCATTCATCTAATTAGCTAATATCAGATAACCTCCTTTCACCAGCAAGTTTTAAATAAGAGTTGAGTTCCTTAATTGCCCAATATGCTTTATGTTCTAACTCAAGAGGCAAATGACAAGCTTTTCCATAAACCATTTTACAAGGAGAGATACCCATAGGATTTTTATATGTTGTTCTATAAGCCCAAAGTGCATCATCTAGTTTCTTAGACCAATTATTCCGGGACCTATTAACCGTCTTGTAGGATTAGTTTTATTTCTCTATTGTAAGTTCAACTTGACCACTAGACTGAGGGTGATAGGGTGATGCAATTCTATTGTTAACATCATACTTAGCAAGCATTTTACGGAAAACACCATGAATAAAGTGTGAACCACCATCAATCATTAAATATCTAGGGACTCCAAACCTTGGGAAAATAACTTCCTTAAGCATTTTAATAGAGGTGTTATGATCAGCACTACTAGTTGGAATAGCTTCTACCCACTTAGTAACATAATCGACAACAACCAAAATATGAGTATACCCATTAGAGTAAGGAAAAGGTCCCATGAAATCAAATCCCCAAACATCAAATGGTTCAACAGCAAGTGAATAATTCATAGGCATTTCTTAACGCTTATTGATATTACCTACTCTTTGACATTCAGCACAAGATAAGACGAACTTACGGGCATCCTTGAAGAGAGTAGGCCAATAAAACCCAGATTGCAATACCTTATGAGCGGTTCTGTCTCCCACGTGATGTCCTCCATAAGCTTCGGAGTGACATTTCCGTAGGATTTGTTCCTATTCGTGCTCAGGTACACAACGTCTAATAATACCATCTACTCCTTCTTTATAAAGATGTGGGTCATCCCAAAAGTAATGTCTTAAATCATAGAAGATTTTTTCCTTTTGTTGGTATGTAAAGGTAGGTGGTATGTATTTGGCAACAATATAATTATCATACTCAACATACCAAGGTGTACTATTAGAAACATTTATTGCAGCTAACTGTTCATCAGGAAAGCTATCATTAATAGGTTGTGGGTCATCAAGAATATTTTCAAGCCTAGTCAAGTTATCAGCCACGGGGTTATCAGCTCCTTTCTTATGAGTGATGTGCAAATCAAATTCTTGTAGAAGAAGAACCCACCTAATGAGTCTAGGATTAGCATCTTTATTTTCCATAAGATATTTTATAGCAGCATGATCGGTGTCAATGGTTACTTTGGAATCAACAATGTAAGATCTAAATTTATCACAAGCAAACACCACTGCTAAGAACTCTTTTTCAATAGTAGCATAATTCCCTTGAGCACTGTCTAGAGTTTTACTAGCATAATGGATAACATTTAATTTCTTATCAACTCTTTGTCCTAGAACAACACCAACGACATAATCACTATCATCACACATAATCCCAAAAGGTAAGTTCCAATCAGGTGGTTGAACAATAGGTGCAAAAATTAAGGCTTTCTTGAGTGTTTCGAAGGCTTCCAAACAATCATCATCAAAAACAAAAGGAATATCCTTTTGCAAAAGATTTGTAATAGGCCTAGAAATTTTATAAAAGTCTTTGATAAACCTCCTATAGAAACCAGCATGACCAAGGAAACTACGAATACCTTTGATATCTTTAGGACATGGCATTTTCTCAATTGCATCAACCTTGGCTTTGTCCACCTCAATACCTCTTTCAAAAAATTTATGGCCCAAATCAATACCTTCATTAACCATGAAGTGGCACTTCTCCCAATTCAAGATGAGATTTGTTTGTTCACATCTCTGCAAAACTCGATCAAGAATGCTCAAACAATCATCAAAATACTTCCCATAAACAGAAAAGTCATCCATGAAAACCTCAACAATCTTTTCACAGAAATCAGAGAATATCCCAGTCATACATCTTTGAATGGTAGCACGTGCATTACATAAACCAAAAGGCATACGTCTATAAGCATAGGTTCCAAAAGGACAAGTAAAGGTAGTCTTTTCTTGATCAGGTTGAGAAACATGTATTTGTGAAGAACCAGAATATCCATCAAGGAAGCAAAAATGTGTGTGCTTAGATAATCTTTCTAGCATTTGATCAATAAAAGGCAGAGAGTAATGATCTTTTCTAGTTGCTTTGTTTAGTTTTGTAAAATCGATTACCATTCTATAGCATGTGATAATTCTTTGTGGAATGAGTTCATTCTTATCATTAGGAACAATAGTTATATCTCCCTTCTTAGGGACACAATGAATAGGACCTACCCATCTACTATCAGCTATGGGATAGATTATACCTGCTTCTAGAAGTTTCAATATTTCTGTTCTTACCACTTCTTTCATTTTTGGATTTAACCGACGTTGGTGATCAACAACAGGTTTAGCATCATGTTCCACATTAATCTTTTGCTGACATAGAGTGGGACTAATGCCCTTAAGATCATGAAGAGTATATCCAATAGCAGCTCCGTGCTTCCTTAGAACTTTCAGTAGTCTTTCTTCTTTATGTTCTGAAAGGTTAGCACTAATAATAACATGACATATCTTTTTCTCATCAAGATAAGCATATTTCAAAGTGTCCGGCAATTTTTTTAATTCAAACACAGGATCACCTTTAGGTGGAGGAGGACCTCCTAGAGTTTCAATAGGAAGATTGTGTTTAAGCAGAGGTTGTTGTTCGAACAAGATTCTATCAATTTCATTTCATTCATGCATATGCAAATCATTTTCATGTTCTAGCAAATATTGTTCTAAAGGATAAGTAGGAGGTACAACAATAGAAGCAATACCAATAATTTCATCCTTACTAGGAAAATCTTTCTTATGAGGTTTTCTACTAAACTTGGAAAAATTAAATTCATGAGACTCATCACCAAAGCTAACACCGACAGTTTGTTTCTTACAATCTATTCTAGCATTGACAGTGTTCAGGAAAGGTCTACCAAAGATAATGGGACAAAAGTCATGTTGTGGGGAACCAAGAACAAGGAAATCAGTAGGGTATTTTATTTTCTCACACAAGACTTGAACATCTCTAACAATCCCAATTGGCAATATAGTATCTCTATTGGCACGTTTAATAGTAACATCTATGTCTTCTATTTCAGTGGGTGGTATTTCATTCTTAATTTCTTCATATAAGGAATAAGGAGAAGCACTCACTCTAGCACCTATATCACATAAACCATGATAACAGCGATCTCCTATCTTAACTGAGACAACAGGCATGCCAACAACTGGTCTATGTTTATCTTTTTCATTGGGTTTGGCAATTTTAGCAGCTTCAACACTGAAGTAAATAACATGCCCACCAATATTATCGACCAAGAGATCTTTAACCATAGCAACACTAGGTTCAACTTTGATTTGTTCAGCTGGTTTAGGTGTTCTAATATAACTTTTGTTGAACATAGTTGAAACTTTAGCATGTTCCTTCATCCTAACAGGGAAAGGTGGTTTTCAATATAAGAAGTGGGAACAACTGGATCAACATTGTAAATAGTAATTTCTTCTTTAGATTTTACCGGTCCTTTAATTTCTTCTTTAATAGGTGAGTGATATTTGAACCACTTCTCCTTAGGGAGATCAACATGAGTAGCAAAAGATTCACAAAAGGAAGCTACTATCTCAGAGTCAAGGCCATATTTAGTGCTAAACTTTTGAAAAGCATCGGTATTCATAAAAGATTTAACACAATCAAACTAAGGTTCAGTACCTGAATCTTTACCTTTGTCCAGTTCCCAATCTTCAGAGTTGCATTTAATTCTTTCTAAAAGATCCCACCGGAATTTAATAGTCTTCTTCATAAAGGAACCAGTACAAGAAGTATAGAGCATGGATTTATCATTACGAGAAAGCTGAGCATAAAAATTCTGAATAATAATTTCTCTTGAGAGCTCATGATTGGGGCATGAATATAACATTTACTTAAGCCTCCCCAAGCTAGAGCGATACTTTCACCTTCACGAGGCCAAAAAATTTATATATATATATATATTCCGATCACGATGAACTAGATGCATAGGATAATTTTTTTGATGGAATTTCGATTTCAACCGATTCCAGTTCCAAGATCCAATATCATCGCATAGCCTATACCATGTCAATGCCTTTTCCTTCAAAGATAAAGGGAAAACCTTCTTCTTAGCTTCATCTCCGAGCAAACCTGCAAGCTTAAACAATCCACAAATTTCATCCACATAAATCAAGTGCATATCAGGATGTTCAGTTCCATCTCCTGCATAAAGATCATCTAGCAGTTGTTCTACCATACCCGAAGGTATTTCATATTCAATGTTTCCAGTATGTGTAGTAGTTTGAGGAGCAACTAATTGTGGTTCTGGTCGAGGTGAAGATACACCAAACAAACCCCTCAAAGGATTGTTTTCCATAGTAACAAGTGACAATAAATTTCAGCATGTAGTAATAATGTTTCCTTACCAATTTCCACTTACCAAAAGCGATTCACTCCCCGGCAATGGCGCTATAAAATAGCCTTGATGACCCACAAGTATATGGCGTCAATTTTAGCATTTTCGATAAGTAAGAGTGTCAAACCCAATGAGGAGCAGAAGGAAATGACAAGTGGTTTTCATCAAGGTAATGTCTGCAAGTGCTGAAATTGTAAGTAATAGAGTTGTTTGATAACAAGATAATTTTAATGAGCAAGTAATGGTAGTAGTAACAAAAGTGCAGCAAGGTATCCCAATCCTTTTGAGGCAAAGGTCAAGCTAAAATGGTCTCTTATGATAAGCAAAGTGTTCTTGAGGGCACAAGGGAATTTCATCTAGTCACTTTCATCATGTTGGCTTAATTCGTGCCCGTTACTTTAATAATTTGTCATGTGGGTGAACCAGTGCTTAGGTATTGTTCTTACTTGAACAAGCCTCCTACTTATGATTAACCCCCTCGAAAGCATCCGCAACTACGAGAACAATATTAAGAATAAATTCTGACCATAGCATTAAATTTTTGGATCCAATCGGTCCCTTACGGAATGGCGCATAAACTAGGGTTTAAGCTTCTATCACTCTAGCAACCCATCATATAATAACTACTCCACAATGCATCCCCTTACGCCCAAATATGGTGAAGTATCATGCAGTAGACGTTCACATGACAACACAAAGGGAATCACAACATACATATCATCAAAATACCGAACACATATCAAGTTCACATGATTACTTGCAACATGATTTCTCCCGTGACCTCAAGGACAAAAGTAACTACTGGCAAATGACAATCATGCTCAAGATCAGAGGGGTATTAAATAGCATAATGGATCTGAACATATAATATTCCACCTAGTAAACCACATAGTAATCAACTACAAGATGTAATCAACACTACTAGTCACCCACAAGCACCAATCTATAGTTCCGGTACAAAGATTGAACACAAGAGATGAACTAGGGTTTGAGAGGAGATGGTGCTATTAAAGATGTTGATGAAGATTGTTGTCCCCAAGATGGGAGAGTTGTTGTTGATGATGATGATAATAATTTCCCCCTCTAAGAGGGAAGTTCCCCCGGTGGAATCGCTCCGCCGGAGGGCAAAAGTGCTCCTGCCTAGGTTCCGCCTCGAGACGGCGGTGCTTCATCCCAAAAGTCATCTCCTTATTTTTTCTAGGTCAAAATGACTTATGTACCAGAAGAGGGTGAAAGTGCAACTATCCTTGGGTGGTTTTGGTAATGATTAACAACATATAGCTCATTGAACTAATGCCATTACAAGATAAATATTTCAGGAAAGTTCAATGATTGGCAAATGCTAAGAACAAAAGATTGGCTCAAGCTTCAAAGTCCAAGACTCTACATTTTCTATTTTAGTGATCCAAGATCACATTGAGTCTATAGGAAAGCCAATACTATGAAAAGGGGATGAGGTGTTGCTTAACGGCTTGCTTGCTCAAAATGCTTAGTTATATGCTCCAAAAGCCCTCGACCACTTTATCATATCCACATATGTCCAAAACAAAAAGTCAAACTCGGCCCCACCGATTTGATCTATCCGGCGCCAGTGAGTTCATTTGACATAGCCACTACCAAAAACCCTAGTATTTTCGGTTTCACCGATAGGGATCTCGGTCTCATCGAGATGGGATTGCAAACTCTCTGTTTCCCTTTCGTAACATTTCGGTCTAACAGAGATGAGCGATCGGTCCCACCGAGTCTGCAATGCAAACTCTCTGTTTCCTTTTCGTAACACTTTGGTCCCACCGAGACAAGCAAATCGGTCCCACCGAGTTTTCCTGACCAACTCTCTGGTCAGCTTATTACCAAAGCCGGTCCAACCGAGTTTGAGTGATCGGTCCAACCGAGATTACGTTATGCCCTAACCCTAATGATATCGGTCCCACCGAGATGACATGTCAGTCCCACCGAAATTTCCTAATGGTCACATATGCACTAAATCGGTCTGACCGAGTTTTCTGATTCGGTCCCATCGAGTTTGGTATAATGTGTGTAACGGTTAGATTTTGTGTGGAAGCTATATATACCCCTCCACCCTCTCCTCATTCGTGAGGGAAGCCATCAGAACATGCCTACACTTCCACTACTCATTTTCTGAGAGAGAGCCACCTACTCATGTGTTGAGACCAAGATATTCCAATCCAACCATATGAATCTTGATCTCTAGCCTTCCCCAAGTTGCTTTCCACTCAAATCATCTTTCCACCATATCCAATCCTATGAAAGTGAGCTGAGTGTTGGGGAGACTATCATTTGAAGCACAAGAGCAAGGGGTTCATCATCAACACACCATCTATTACCTTTTGGAGAGTGGTGTCTCCTAGATTGCCTAGGTGTCACTTGGGAGCCTCCAACAAGATTGTGGAGTGAACCAATGAGTTTTTAAGGGCAAGGAGATCGCCTACTTCGTGAAGATCTACCCTAGTGAGGCAAGTCCTTCATGGGCGATGGCCATGGTGGAATAGACAAGGTTGCTTCTTCGTCGACCCTTCGTGGGTGGAGCCCTCCGTGGAATCGCGCAACCGTTACCCTTCGTGGGTTGAAGTCTCCATCAACGTGGATGTACGATAGCACCACCTATCGGAACCACGACAAAAACATCCGTGTCTCCTATTGCGTTTGCACTCTCCAAACCCTTCCCTTTACATTCTTGCAAGTTACATGCTTTACTTTCTGTTGGTCATATACTCTTTGCATGCTTGCTTGAATTGTGTTAAGATTGCTTGACTTGTGCTAAGTTGTTAAAATATGCCAAGAACTAAAATTGGGAAAAGGTCAAGTTTTTATTTGGTTAAGTAGTCTAATCAACCCCCCCCCTCTAGACGTACTTTCGATCCTACAATTGGTATCAGATCTTTGGTCTCCATTTGCCTTGATTTCCATAGCTTTTGGTGATCATAGCCTTGGTTTCACAACCTAGGAGAGTATGGCGTCTAGCGAGGGAAATTACCATCGTAGAGGTCCTAACTTTGATGGTACTAATTTTGCTAGTTGGAAGTATAAGATGAAAATGCATATTCTTGGACATAACCCCACTGTTTGGGCTATTGTGTGTATTGGCTTGCAAGGTGAATTCTTCGATGGGAGAGAACCGAACTGTGAAGCTAGTGCGGAAGAGTTGAAGATGCTGCAATACAACGCTCAAGCTTGTGATATCCTCTTCAACGGATTGTGCCCCAAAGGATTCAACAAAATCATCCGCCTTGAGAATGCATAGGAAATTTGAGATACTTTGATTGACATGCACGAAGGTACCGACTCCATCAAGGAATCCAAATTGGATGTGCATCAAAGTCAACTTGACAAGTTCAAAATGAAGGATGGTGAAGGTGTCGCTGAAATGTACTCCAGGCTTGCTCTCATTACAAATGAGATTGCCGGCTTAGGAAGTGAAGAGATGACCGACAAATTCATCATCAAGAAGATCCTAAGAGCCTTGGATGGAAAATATGATACTGTGTGCACATTGATCCAAATGATGCCCAATTACAAAGATATCAAGCCAATGGAAGTCATTGGAAGAATTGTTGCTCATGAGATGTCACTCAAGGATAAGGAGGAACTTCACAACAAGTCAAGTGGGGCTTACAAAGCCTCATGTGATGCTCCTACATCATCAAGTGAGCAACAAACCTTCAATGAGGGACTGAGCTTAATGGTGAAAAACTTCAACAAGTTCTACAAGAGTAGAAGCAAGGAAAGGAGTTCCAAGTCAAGGTCCTACAATGACAAAAGATCTTCGAGTCGTGAACAAAATTGCTACAGTTGTGGAAGACACGGGCACTATTCCAATGATTGTACAGCTCCTTACAAAAGGAGAGAAGATTCACCCAAAAGAAGAAGTAGAAGAGAAGAATCACCGCCAAGAGAGAGGAGGAGTAGAGATGATCGTTATGAATGAAGAACCTCCTAGAGAAGCAAGGATTCAGAAAGGAAGGACAAATCATCAAAGAGCTACACAAAACAAAGACATCAAGTTCATGTTGGTGAATGGGTATCTGGCTCTGACTCCGACAATCACTCCGAGAGAAGCTATCACTCCGACTCCAAATATACTGAAGATGAAGGTGTTGCCGGTCTAGCACTTGTGTCAACCAACTCCTACGACATATTTGACTCACCAAATGAAGGAATTGGAAGATGCTTCATGGCAAAAGGCCCATAGGTATCACACCCCGCGTATGTTGATTTCAATAGTGATGAAGATGACTTGTTAGGTGATGATGATTTACTTGTTGACAACTCTAGTGATGAATACTATGATGAAACGTCAATTAATCATGCTAATCAAGATAAAACAAATGACAATGATAAGGAGAAGATTGAGCACCTAATTAAAGAACTAAACACTCTTAAGTTGGCTCATGAAACTATCTTGGAAGATCATCGAGAACTTTTAAAGATTCATGAGAACTTACACTTTGAAAAGCTCAACCTTGAGCAAGAGCATGAGTTTTTAAAGGAAATCAATGATGATCTTCGCAAGAAAAGTTCTTCTTACATTGCCAAGAGTTTACTCTTATCTACTTACATGCCACAAGTCAAGTCTAGTAACAAGAGCAAGAAAGATTCTTCTTCTAGTAGTAACAATAATCATGCTAAATAAAATGTTGTTGCTTCTAGTAGTTCTGTTTATTCCACTAATGATTCTCTTAGCCAAGTCACACTTGAGCAACAAAATAGCTTATTGAAGGGAATTATAGAGAAACGTGTCTACAAGAGCCTTGCCAGGAGTAACCAATTTGAGGAAATTGTACGCAAGCAAGTAAGGCACCGGAAGAATCAAGGTGTTGGTTTTGAACAAAAGTTCAATGCCAATGGAGTGGAGTGGGAAGAAGATCAATACCCCAAGACGAAGTTTGTTCCCCAATAAGAGAAGTATGATCCTACTTCTTTCCAAGGGACACAAGCTCAAGATGATCTTCCACCACAAGACCACAAGCAAAAAGGCAAGGACAAGCTTCAAGAGGAGATTGATGCATTTGAAGAAGCTCCCAAAGCCTTGGTCAAGTGGGTTCCCAAGACTACATCAAGTTCTACTTCATCAAGTTCCACTACTACCCCAAGGATTCCCATCAAGATGATGTGGATCCCAAAGAAGAAGGACTAGAGAGTTCTTGAGGGTGACTCCGCCAATATTCTTCACTCATATCATTTTGGCAAGGACAGGTGCAATCAACTTCCACATCTTGCACTAGTTCAAGGAGTCACACACCCTCTTGCTGGTAAGACAAGGGACAAGGTAACCCAATGCTTTCATGGACATCATCTTGTGTGTGCGTCACTCTATGTCTATGGATATTCTTGCTTGTTCCTTGTGGGACTAAGCCATGTAGGTATTGAAAGTGCAACTCACTCAAAAGGATTGCTCCAAATGATCTTAAACAACATTGAGCATCCACATCTTCAACATTTACATGAAGTCATCATTGACAAAACTCAAGGTTAGTTCATCCCTCTTAGGGGGGATCTCACATCTAGGGGGAGCTTTGCTCTAAAGAATTGAGCTAAAGCAACTCTAATGGTGTGTACACAACAATGCTTTATGTAAAAGTGGTAACCCCACTTGTGCTTAAACGATGAGTATGACCTATGATCAAATGTTCTCATTGGACTCCTAAGTCAATATACTCATATATAGATGACCTAGTCATCGCCAATTGTTTGATAGATGCTAGAATTGGTTGTGCATGCTTTGCCAAATATTTCATTTAATATTTTATTGTGTGAGCATGTTGGTTGCATATTTTACTCATTCGAGGACATCCACTTGTTGTTTTGATTGTTTGGGTCTCTTTTTCTTTTGCCAAGTGGATGGACAAGAATACCTAAGAACCTCCTCTAGCTATCTATGCTTTTCTCGTCTCAAACTCTATTCATGCTACATCACAAAGTTTGATCAAGTCAGATTTGAACCACTCTGTGTGAGGAGCACTCGGAGTCCCCGATTCGTCATAGACTTAAACTTGCAAACCTCTTTGTGCATTTCGGTCTGACTGAGAAATCCATTTCGGTTATACCGAGTTCACTAAGTTGATCTAGGTTTTCATCTCAGTGTAACCGACTTGAACACTTCGGTCACACCGAGTTGCAGCAACCGCTTGCGATTCTGCAATCTCGGTGCCACCGAGTTGTTCCACTCGGTCACACCGACAGGGTCGGGATATATATATACCCACAGGTGAGACTTTGGAAATTCCTTCAAAACTTCTCAGCCCACGCGTGTCCTGCTCTGCCTCCTCGGGTCTCCGGATCGTCTCCTCACCTCCAACAACCTCCTGCTATTGGACTCTGCCGCCATCGATAGATTCTGCTCCGTCGTCGTCGCCGTAGCGAACACCCGCCGCTCTAGGGTATGTGTTCGACCCCGTGTGCTATCTTTTTCACTCTGATTCGTAGCACAAGGACATTGCCATGTTTCTTGCCACCAATGTGATAAATCTGTCCAGTCAAAACTTCCTTAGGTATAGATTGATTCGAAAATTTTAGGGTTAGCTCTCCATAGAATTCATCTCAGACCGACTGAGTCATAGAAATCGATTCCACCAATTTGGCTTAGGCCATTGCACTTGCCTTTTTGGTCTGACCGAAATGTGCAAATCGGTGTGACCGAGTTCAGGATTCTGTGAACACCTAGCAATCTCGGTGCCACCGAACTGTGACTCGGCCCAACTGATTTCACAAGTTTAGCTTCCAAGTGTTGCTTCGGTATCACCGAGTTTGACAATTCGGTAGCTCCGAGATCACTTCTGTAGATAACTAAAACTAATATTTTTGACTCAATTTGCTTTGCAAAACCTCTGTACTTTGTGATGCTCATCTACTCTACCTCATCTACAACATATTCACAGGGTCTGCTGATAGTTTGCCTGCAAGATGTCTGACCAGAGTGACAGACAGAATAGGTCTGAGCAACCAGGATAGATGAGTGAGGGCACTAGTCCCTCCAGCAGCTATGATGAGGGCAGCAGGAGCACACCTAGTAACTTGCCCAAGGCAGCTACTAGAACAAGGAAGAAGAGAACTTCTGATTCAGAGGATGAGGATTATGTTCCAGCTGAGGATGAGGCCATTTCCAAGAGGAAAGTGGCGAAGAAAGAATTTGGCACTGCTGCATCAACAAATCCAGGCTTGAACAAGAAGGCACCTGCCAGGAGAGCGCCTACATCCAAGCCCGGGAAGGTTGCCACAGGTGAGACTATGAAGTTCACCATTGAAACTGAAGAAGAAGAAGCTGGGGATGACAAGAAGAAGAAGAGGGCAAGAACAACAACAGCAAAAGTGCTTGGAAAGTCCATAATGGTAAGATCAGATGATGAAGAGGAAGAGGATGCTGCTCCAGCACCTAAGGCACAGAAGCTAATGGGAGATGCTATTAAGTTAGGGGCTGCTGCTAAGCCCAAAACTGCTCCCAAAGCTTCTGCTACTATTCCCAAGACTGCACCCAAGAGGAGTACAAGGAACATACCTGTTGAGGAAAAGAACAAGGCCCTAGTGCCTGAAGCTGAAGAAGAGGAAGCTGAAGCCCAAGTGCTAAGGAAGCTAAAGCCAAAGATCCCTGATCATAATGATGCACATCCTGTTGTAGAGGATATGAGGATCAGAAAGGATGCAGGTCTAAGACAGTGGAGAAAGGCTGACCCATATGCTATCAGGAGGAGAACTGCTGTGGACTACAGGTTCCACACAAAGGAACAATAAGATTTCTATGAAACTATCCTGCTTGACAAGAATCCCATAGTGTGTGATATGAGATGGGTGGACTGGACCTACATCAGAGAAAATGAAGAGCACTTTCCAGGTGTCTATGACAGTTTCAAGGCATGTGAGGTTGACAAGTTTGTTGGCCAAAAGCTTACAAGATGGAATGATGAGCTGATCATGCAATTCTATTCAACTGCTCATTTCTATCCAGATGGCAGAATTGTGTGGATGTCAGAGGGTACAAGGTACCAATCTACAGTTGATGAGTGGGCCAGATTAATCAATGCCCCAGTAGCTCATGAAGATGACTTGGATGTCTATGCCAAGAAGAAGAAGGATCACAACTCTATGGCCAACATGTACAAGGAGATACCTGATGCAGACTTAGAGACTCACAAGCTTGGCTCAGTGAAGGACTTGTTGTCAGGGCTGCCAACAATCAACACTATTCTGAGGCACACATTGTTGCCGAAGTCAGGTGATCACAGAATGATCAGAGGACACTCCACCAACTTGCTGCATATATTTGATGTTCCTCAAAAGTTCAAAGTGGTGAGTCTGATTGTGGAAACAATCAAGAGGACAGCTGCAGATCAGAAGAGATCTTGTGGGCATGCTCCACAAATTCAGGTGCTCATCAACTCCAAGATGGGCACAGACACATATTTGTTGGACAAGGAGCATTTACCCCTCAAGCAAGACTTTGAGGACAACATTGTTGTCATGAATGAAGAAGATCCATCATTTGTGCAAGCACATGAGAAGAGAGAGAAGGCAAGGGCAGAGAAAGCTGCAAAGATGCCAACAACTGAAGAGGCATCTCAAGTATTCTTGAAGAGCAAGCAAGATCAGCTTGGATATCTGATTGCCTCCACCTTGAGAATTGAGAAGGGCTTGGCAACCCTGACCCAAAATCAGGAGAGCTTGGAGAGGATCATTGAGCAGAAATTCTATGATCTTGATGTCAAGGTTACTGAGATTCAGTCATTAGTTGAGCAACTTCAGGAGGAAGTGGAGGAGAAGAAGGGCAAGTCTACTACAGATGCTTTTACTAGAGTGCCCAGAAGCCAGAGGTCTGCTGCAGTGCCTGTCCCAGACAAAGAGCTACTACATCTACACCAGCAGCCACAGCCTCAGTGCCACCAGCTCCAGAATCCACTCCACCAGCTCCAGCTACATCAACAGAAGCTTTCGTCCGTGGAGCCATCTCTACACCACCTCATGAAGACCAAGCCTGAGAGACGCATAGCACTATGAATATTTTTAACTTCTTGGTACTTGTTGCCAAAGGGAAATAAATATGTATAGATCACAGTCTTCGAGAGAGAGAGTGTTGTTTTGTCTCTATTTGCCTTTTATCTGCTTGAACTTTAATGTGTGTTTGCTTGCTACATTATGTCTTTTGTGAGATACTTGGATGATCATGTGTTTGATCATATGCTACTTTAAGGTGCGTTTGAATGATATTATCCTTCATACCTACTTATGATCATTCACTTTGCTTGGTGATGAGTGCATATGTTCAATTATTATCATTTTGAGCGTTCCACCAAGATGTATGTGACATGGAAGAGTGACCCATGATCCTAACTCATTGTGCATTTGCAGTCCAAAGAAAATTTTAAATAATGCACAAATTTAGGGGGGCTCTTATTTGTCACATACTTCTCAAAGCGACAATGTATTTCAATCTTATTATCATTTGTCGAAGCTTTGATCTATATGTTGTCATCACTTACCAAAAAGGGGGAGATTGAAAGTGCAACTATCCCTGGGTGGTTTTGGTAATGATTAACAACATATAGCTCATTGAACTAATGCCATTACAAGATAAATATTTCAGGAAAGTTCAATGATTGGCATGGCATGGATAAGGAATTTGGACCCCTCAAAATGCTAAGAACAAAAGATTGGCTCAAGCTTCAAAGTCCAAGACTCTACATTTTCTATTTTAGTGATCCAAGATCACATTGAGTCTATAGGAAAGCCAATACTATTAAAAGGGGATGAGGTGTTGCTTAATGGCTTGCTTGCTCAAAATGCTTAGTGATATGCTCCAAAAGTTCTCAACCACTTTCTCATATCCACATATGTCCAAAACCAAAAGTAAAACTCGGCCCCACCGATTTGATCTATCTGGCGCCACTGAATTCATTTGACATAGACACTGCCACAAACCCTAGTCTTTTTTGTTTCACCGATAGGGATCTCGGTCTCACCGAGATGGGATTGCAAACTCTCTGTTTCCCTTTTGTAACGTTTCGGTCTAACCGAGATGAGCGATTGGTCCCACCGAGTCTGCAATGCAAACTCTCCGTTTCCTTTCCATAACGCTTCGGTCCCACTGAGACGAGCGAATCGGTCCCATCGAGTTTGCCTGACCAACTCTTTGGTTAGCTTATTACCAAAGTCGGTCCAAATGAGTTTGAATAATCGGTCCAACCGAGATTATGTTATGCCCTAACCCTAATGATATCGGTCCCACTGAGGGAGTCCTAGATAAGGGGGTATCCGGACAGCCGGACTATATACTTTGGCCGGACTGTTGGACTATGAAGATACAAGATTGAAGACTTCGTCCCGTGTCCGGATGGGACTCTCCTTGGCGTGGAAGGCAAGCTTGGCGATTCGGATGTAGATCTCCTTCTCTATAACCGACTCTATGTAACCCTAGCCCCTCCGATGTCTATATAAACCCGAGGGTTTAGTCCGTAGGACTCAACGACAACAACAACAATCATACCATAGGCTAGCTTCTAGGGTTTAGCCTCTCTGGTCTCGTGGTAGATCAAATCTTGTAATACTCATATCATCAAGATCAATCAAGCAGGAAGTAGGGAATTACCTCCATCGAGAGGGCCCAAACCTGGGTAAACATCGTGTCCCCAGCCTCCTGTTACCATTAGCCTTAGACGCACAGTTCGGGACCCCCTACCCGAGATTTTGACACCGACATTGGTGCTTTCATTGAGAGTTCCTCTGTGTCGTCGCGGTAAGGCTTGATGGCCCGCCTCATTGTTAGGGACAACATCACCTCTAAAGGAGCACTAGCCCAAGGCCAAACTCTCCGTTTGGGCGGCTTCATCATGACTGCCCGATCGGCTGTCGTGCCGACAATGACTTCTCAGTTATCAAAAATAGCCTCCATGCTAGCTCGGAGCTTGCCGAACAGATGGATCCAATGGAGCTCTCCTCCGTTAATGAGCTCTTGGATTGCATCGCCGCCCTGGGCGTCACTATGGACTATGATCGGATCGGGCTTAAACCCGACCAAAGGGAGATTTATTCTCCGTTGGTCACCCACGAGATCGCGGTAGTGGAGGAGCATCATACGAATTCTCCCTCTATTTTGAGGATGAACTGTGTCCGGATTTCCGAGCTCTCTGAGCCGGACACCCGCTCGCGGGAGGACACGACCCAAACCCCGAACTTAGGATCGGGCGACGGGTCAAACAAATTGGGCAGCATCCCAGAGCCCGAGCCGTTAAGCTCGGGAACTTCCTTGCCCCTGGGTCTCAGATCGAGTCAGGATTCGGATTCAAATACACCCACCCACCCAGATTTATTCAATATTCAATAAATCAGACAAGAGCCACAAGAGACAGTACATCATTACTGGGTCAGATTCCTCCTTGTGTTAAACAGGGTTAAGGACTGTCGAGAGGAAGACACAATCTCCCTCTTCTGCAACAATTGCACAGACAAAGGGATCCTCAACGCTATAAGTTGTCGTGACATAGTACACTTCGCTGACTTAGCATCCATAGTGCAGAAGTACTGCACGATGAAAAGCGCCTGGAAAACCCAAACAAACTTCTGGGACAATCCGGCTCTCACTAAAACCTTCGTCCGATCTAAAAGGGCAAGCTCTCGTAAGTTACCCGATTCAATTACCAAAAAACCAAAGCCTGATACAAGGCGCGGAACCGTATTGGAAGAATGGATCATTGGACCGTGCAAAATTCATAGCACACCGGATACTACACCAACTCATAGCCTTAGAGCATGTTGGATACCCCGGCAGGTAGCAAAAAGCGGCGAGGGTCTCCTTTTAAACCATACAGCAGAACAACAACCCGCCGGAAACAACAATATGGTATTTACAGTCTTCGAGACTTTCGCCTCAAATAATAGGCACAAGCGAGCTCAACGCAGCCTCGCCGAAGTTTGCCACGTGGCAACAATAAACCCATGGAACGACATGGCTATAACCTACTTTGCCAGTGACGAACCTCAGTTCGGAACAGTCTGAGCACCAGCCGCTTTGGTCCTTAGTCCAATCGTGGACGGCTTCAGGCTCACTAAAAGTGCTCATGGACGGCGGAAGCGGGCTAAACCTCATCTACGAGGAAACCCTTAACAAGATGGAAATTGGCAGGAGCCGCATTGAGCAAAGCAGCACAACCTTCAGGGGAATCATCCCTAGTCGGGAGGCGCGATGCGCGGGAAAAATCACACTGGATAAGGTATTCGGCACATCGGAGAATTACAGGTCCGAAGAAATTACATTCCAAGTGGCCCTGTTCAGCAGCGGATACCACACCCTCTTGGGGCAGGACGCATTCATGAGTTTCCAGGCTATACCCCATTACGGGTACATGAAGCTCAAAATGCCCAGGCCCAACGAAATCATCACTCTAGCTAGTGATCCGGACATCGCACTCCACGTCGAAAATAAAACAGCCGCCCTTGCCCTGGAAGCATTATCAGAAGCCCTCGCGGCCGAAGAACTAAAAACGCTGCGAGCAACAATGGACAGAGACAACGTGATATTCGACAAGCGACCCAAATCCACCTCCTTCAAACCCGCAGACGAGATAGTCAAATTCCAGGTCCACCCAATGGACCCTACAAAGACAGCTTCCATTGGGACACAGTTGAACCCCACAATAGATGTCGCACTGCGAGATTTCCTGCGTGAGAACTGGGATATCTTCGCATGGCACCCTTCAGACATGCTGGGCATCCCATGCAGGCTGGCCGAACACAGCCTCAATATACTGAAAGGATACAAGCCAGTCAAGCAGACTCTTAGGCGCTTCTCAGAGCCTAAGCGGCAAGCCATGGGAGAAGAGCTAGCCAAGCTACTTGAGGCCAGATTCATCAGAGATATCAAACATCCAGATTGGCTAGCAAACTTGGTAATGGTACCAAAGAAGGACAAATCCTGGCGTTTATGTGTCGATTTCAAGGACCTCAACAAAGCTTTCCCTAAGGATCCCTTCCCCCTCCCCCGCATTGACCAAATCATCGACGCCACCGCAGGACACAACTCATTGTGCTTCCTCGACGCATACTCTGGATACCATCAGATCAAGATGGCGGAGTCTGACCAGGCCGCAACGGCCTTCATTACGCCCTACGGCCCCTTCTACTTCAACACCATGCCTTTCAGGCTCAAAAACGCCGGCGCAACCTATCAACGCATGATTCAGACATGCCTGGAGAAACAGATCGGCAAGACAGTAGAGGCCTACGTAGACGACGTGGTCATCAAAACAAGACACGATGAAACTTTAATAGATGGCTTGAGGCTTACGTTCAACAATCTCCGAACATATGACATTAAGCTCAACCCGGAGAAATGTGTCTTCAGGGTACCCTCCGGGAAATTGCCCAGCTTCATCGTTTCCAATAGAGGAATTGAAGCACAATCCGGAAAAAATCTGAGCTGTGTCACAGTTGGCTATCCCAATAGACCTCAAGCAGATCCAGAAACTAACTGGATGTGTGGCCGCCTTAAGCCGCTTTATCTCCCGCTTAGGAGAAAAGGCACTACCTCTTTATCGCCTTCTGCGATGCACCGAGCACTTCGAGTGGACGGATGCGGCCACGACCGTACTGGAAGAAATAAAGGCACTTTTGGCCACAAACCCAGTCCTGACCGCGCCAAACACTAGCGAACCCATGCTATTATATATAGCAGCAACAAACCAAGTTGTAAGCGTAGTGCTCGTCGTCGAACGAGAGGCAGACGGACATAAGTTCCCGCTCCAAAAGCCGGTATATTACGTGTCCACTATCCTCACTCCATGCAAATCTTGGTACCCACACTATCAGAAGATAGCGTACGCGGTCTTCATGGCATCCCGAAAACTATGACACTATTTTCAAGAGTGTTCGATCACGGTGGCCTCCGAAGTACCACTCAATGACATAATAAATAACCGCGACGCAACAGGCCAGATTGCTAAATGGGCCATCGAGCTCCTTCCGTTCGACATAACATACAAACCATGGCGAGCCATTAAGTCGCAAGTGCTGGCTGACTTCGTCGCCGAATGGATGGAAGCCGAGCTCCCTAAAGAGTACGGCGCATACTCAAATTGGATCATGCATTTCGACGACTCTAAAATGCTGGCCGGATTGGGAGCGGGTGTTGTCCTGACATCCCCCACCGGATATACGGTTCAATACGTACTCCAAATATTATATACAGACTCCAACAATGCAACCGAATACGAGGCTCTGTTGCATGGTCTTCGGATGGCAGTCTCCATGGGCATTCAACGCCTTGAAATGCGCGGGGACTCGAACCTCGCAATATCTCAGATAAATGGAGACTTTGATGCCAAAGATCCAAAAATGGCGGCTTACCGCAACGCTGTCCTCAAAATGTCGGCTCGGTTCGAGGGGCTCGAATTCCACCATGTGGTCAGAGAAAACAATCAAGCGGCCGATATCCTCGCCCGCATCAACGCAAAACGTGACCCCGTCCCACCTAATATCTTCTTGGAAAGGCTGTTCAAGCCATCCGTGGTATGGGAAGGGGAGTCCAGCAATAGTAGTTCGGCTCCGAATACAACCCCAGATTCCGAACCATCCGACGTAATCGGAGGCTCTGCCACCAAAATAACTCCTTCGTCCCATGAAATTATGGTTGTCATCGCCCCGTGGACCGAGCCCTTCCTAGACTACCTAAATAGGCAAGAGCTCCCAGAGGACCAAAATGAGGCACATTGTATTGTGTGACTTTCTAAGGCCTACAAAGTCCACGAAGGTGAACTCTACAAGAAAAGTACTACCGGAGTGCTCCAACGATGCATCTCCGAAGAGGAAGGGCGGCAGCTCTTAGCCGAAATCCATTCCGGACTCGGTGGGCACCATGCTGCAGCTCGGGCACTTGTGAGCAAGGCTTTCCACACAGGTTTTTACTAGCCGACAGCCCGGGCACATGCACAGGACCTTGTCCAACATTGCGTCGGTTGCCAACTCTTCGCCAATGAGAGCCATATGCCACCTACCGCCCTACAAATAATCCCCATAACTTGGCCCTTCGCGGTCTGGGGGCTGGATATGGTCGGACCCCTTAAAGGGGGAAGCCATAAGAAAAAATACGTATTGGTCATGGTGGACAAGTTCACCAAATGGATAGAAGCCAAGCCAGTTACAACGGTCGAATCCGGACCAGTGATAGACTTCATATCAGGGGTTGTACACCGTTATGGCATCCCCCACAGCATTATCACCGACAACGGCTCGAATTTTACAGCCGACGAGGTGAGAAACTGGTGCGGAAAAATGGGCATCAAGCTCGACTACGCCTCTGTCTATCACCCCCAAACAAACGGTCAAGTCGAACGCGCAAATGGTCTCATCATGAGCGGCATCAAACCCAGACTAGTGCGATCCTTGACGGAATCAGACACACATTGGGTCGAGGAGCTTGACTCCGTGCTCTGGAGGTTGCGGACCATGCCCAATCATACCACCGGATACACACCATTCTTTATGGTGTACGGCACAGAAGCAGTGCTACCCTGTGACATAATCCATGACTCACCTCGCGTGCGCATGTATGAAGAGAAGGAAGCCGAGCTAGATCGGCAGGACAACTTAGATGCCTTGGAGGAGGAGCGTGACGTTGCAAAAGCCCGTTCTGCATTCTATCAGCAACAGGCTCGAAGGTATCAAAGCAGAGAAGTACGGGCCAAAACTTATAACATTGGCGAGCTAGTTCTACGCCTCCCCGAGAAGAAGAAGGACAAGCTCAAACCCAAGTGGGAGGGTCCCTTCATCATTGATAAAGTTCTCACTGGTGGAGCGTACCGTCTATGCAATGCATCTGATAACAGACTCGAGCCGAACCCATGGAACGTGGCCAGACACTAAAGATTCTACGCCTAGCGCCGAACTCAGTGTTCGTCCCCTTAACTCCGCATCTTCAATTATGTTCACTTTCTTCCTTTCTCGCCCCCTTTTTTCCCTTTTAACATACAGCCTTAAAACTGTACGGATGCCCTGATCGCTCCGGCCGCACTATGCGTGCACACTATACTTGGGGGCTTCCTATTCGAAAGCTAAATATAACTACTTTAATGGCTTCCCTGCCAGCCACATATGCGTTTTTCTTTTGATATGTGCCTTTTCTTCACCATTATATGCATCGATATGAGTTAAGTTTTGGCCATGCTGGGTTGCCTGGCTCTTGTGTTTTTGCCCTACGTTCCCATTAATTCGGCTAGGGCATAAGGGGAGCACCTCTGCAATTGTTACTGCCGGTTGAGCCGGATGTGTACCTCAGACTGGGTGAAGCCGAAAGCTAGCGTTCTTAAGGGAATATTCGGTCGGTGACTAAAATATGTTCGCATTCATTACAACATAAATACCCAGATGTTTTGTTTCCTGCACTTCTATGCGCAGTTTGGACATGCACATCAATGCATGCATACCCAATGAAAGGAACCTCTAACGGAACTATTCTCGCTGGAAGATGTTTCTCACTATCCATGTAATATAACATAACTAGTTGGGTACTTGTCTGTGCACGCACTTATGACCCCTACGCCTTGTTTCCACACATACCCCAGTTTTTCATAACTATGAGGGTATTCGGACACACCCTGAATTGTCGTGTCCGGGGGCTGAAGTGAAAAGGTCCGCCGTGACAAATGTTTTTCAATCCGGCTAGGGACTACATAGGTCCATTTAATTACATAGTCACTTGGACTAGCTATATTCTTCCTCTATACCATCCAACAGGCTGTCTAGTCTACAATCCTGTTGGGAATACTTTGCAGCTAACGCTACTTGGTCATATACCAAGCTAATGGGTATCTCTTGCCCATCTGACCCCACCGGTCCGACTTCGGCCATATGGTTCGGGTCAGCCTTGGCGTATCGCGTCTTCACCATGGCCCAAGCTTCCCTCGCACCTTGCCGGCAAGCCGATATCTTCCATAATCGGAAGCATCGCCGTGCTCCTTTGAGCATCTCTACAAGTTTGCTCATGCCTCTTGGCAGGGAAGCGGATGGCCACAAGCCCTCGGCCATACCATGCATCACCTGCCGAGCTCGTTTGCGCAGTTGTGAAAGTTCTTGCAGCATATCTCCCATGGAACCGGGCATCTCCTCTTCAGGACGGCCCGTCAGCATACCTGCAGACATAACTCTGTCAATACGCTTCCTCGCTGAACTATACTACACTTTGTTCAAGCACTTACTGTAAATGCCGCGTCGAAGCCTCTAGTTCTCCTTCATGGAGTCCGCGAGCTGAGCCCGAACATCTTTCAACTCGACGCTCAGTCGGATATTAGCATCTTGGAGCTTATTTTTCTCCTAGATAGACTGCGTCAGCACGCGTTCGCCCGCCTTTAGCTAACTTCGCAGGTGCGGCTCATTATCTCCCACAGTCTTCGGATTTCCTCTGGGAGCGTCTGCCAAATCTTTCGTCAGATTTATAAAACATGTCGAACAAACAAACTGGTAGAAGGAAATTATTACCAAAAGAGGCCTTTTTGGATTCCTCTTGTTCGGCAAGATTGGCCTTCATTTGGGCCTTACATTCCTCCAGCTCTTGAGACAACTGGGCATTCTTCTCTACAAGAACCTATGCATTTAATGATCCTTAAATCAGCTGTGCCAACTGTTTCAAGTCTCAGGGGCTACTACTACACATACTTATTAAATTCTCTTACCCGTATATCCTTCACATACTAGTCCGTTGCTCTGGCAAGTCCATCTTGAGCAGTGCGAATATATGCATGTCCGCAATTGAAGGCATTAAATGCCTCTTCAGAAAAAATACCACCATGAAGTATGGCCCGTCGGCGCCGGTGATTCATGGCACTCTCCACTTGAGAATTTGTGGCGGAAAGCCTATCCGTACCCTCCGCAGGAGGACAGTTCGGCGCTGTCCCCACATCAACCTCCGCCTGTGAATCCGGTTCAGGAATCCGGGTGCTGGAAGTGTGGCCGGTAAGGTCCCTGGATATAGTCCGGCGTTTCCTGCCAGGACATAATTAAGCCGTCACGTCTCGCCAAAAGACCAAATAACCACGGAGCAAGTTTAATGAATACCTCTACGCCCGCGTCTTGCTCCTAACCGCCTTCCTTTTAAGCCTACCTTGTCTAGGCGCCTCTTACTGAGAGGCCCCCGTGGGTTCTGCGCGGCGTCCCGACTGCCGTTTCTATAAAAATACGGCATATGAGCATAAGGTACGACAAAACGAAGGAATCCTTTCGGAAGGTTGGGATCCTGACATTACTTACATGCAACACAGGAAGCAGTCCGGGATAATCCGCGATGATGGCCACTAAAGAGCCACCACTGCTTGCCTGGTAGAAAGTCTCGTTGGCAAATTCCACGGATATGTCTGGATCTTCTTCAAGTTCAGGATGGAGAGCCCAGCCGGGATCCTCTGGCTACGGAGAGGGGTTGTTGAACTCTTTCACGGCCTTCCTTAGTTCCTGTTTTGAAACGGCAAGGTAAATAATTGTGACAAGGAAGATAAGAATGGACAGAGTCGAGTAAAGGATGACAACTTACCCAGCTTTGGAGGTTATACATGGAAAATCCATCATGCGGTTTAATGCGGAGGAACTCCTCTTCTTCTCCTTTGTACAAATCGGACAGTATCCTCGCCAAAGATGTGGCGGAGTCCGGACCTTTGCGACCGCAGCGGGAGGCATTGTCTTCTCCATTGAAGTGCCACATGGGTTTTCCCCTATATTGAAGTGGCTACAGTCCCCTTATTACGCATATTGACATAACTTCGATTATTGTCAATCCTGATTTGGCCAGGGTTTTTATCCGGCTCATCAGATAGAGGAGTTCTCTGTTATCTTCCTCCTGGGGGCTCCGAGGGCGCCAGCTTTGGCATTTCTTCAGTGGAGTATCGGTAAACTCAGGAAGGCCCGTCCGGACTGGGTCCGGAAGGGGAACGTCATCGACATAAAACCACTCCGAGGGCCAGTCTTCGGACGCCTTCTTTGGAGTACCGGGCAGGTATCCGGTCTGGGCGATGCGCCATATTTCGGCTCCACCCACTTGATATATAGATCCCACCTGGTTACGGGGGACGAGGTGGAATAACCTATTCCATAACTCGAAATGAGATTCACAGCCCAGGAACAGCTCGCAGAGGGCAACATAACCCGCGATGTGCAGTATGGAGGCGGGGGTAAGATTATGCAACTAGAGACAGTAGAACTCCAGGAGCCCGCGGAGTAATGGGTGGATTGGAAACCCGACGCCTCTTAGCAGATATGGGACAAGGCATACCCGCTCCCCCCGAGATGAGTTAGGGAATCTCTCCGCTTGCTCCCCGCCATTATAGGTGGCTACTCCGGATCAGACGGGGACCATGTATGCAGGCGGAAGGAACCCTTTGGTCTGCAGCTCTATTAGGCGGCTGTGAGGGATGGAACACTTTTCCCAATCCCCTGGTTTCGAGCTAGGGGAGCGACGGGCAGGGCTGCGGCGACCGGTCATGATGGGATGGCCTCTTTTGGACGCGCTCTGCGGAATGCTTGCTTGGGAGAAGGTGGTGTGATTTGGATGTGAGGATCCCCGTCTCTTCAAATAGACGGCTTGCCTACGGGATTATGGTGGCAAATGCAAAAATGCCCCGGCCCCTCGTCTTCGCTCGACACATGGAGATGGCCATTATTGAAGCACAGAAGCCGAGGAGTACAACCTTACTGGGAAGCTGGACACTGTTTGCTACGATGAGTGTGCTGGATTTGGAGAAGAACCCGCCTTGCAATGCCAAAGACAATCTGCGCGCCGGACTCATCGTCATTGAAGCCTGGTTTGGGGGCTACTAAGGGAGTCTTGGATAAGGGGGTATCCGGACAGCCGGACTATATACTTTGGCCGGACTGTTGGACTATGAAGATACAAGATTGAAGACTTCGTCCCGTGTTTGGATGGGACTCTCCTTGGCGTGGAAGGCAAGCTTCGCGATTCGAATGTAGATCTCCTTCTCTGTAACCGACTCTGTGTAACCCTAGCGCCTCCGGTGTCTATATAAACCGGTGGGTTTTGTCTGTAGGACTCAACAACAACAACAACAATCATACCATAGGCTAGCTTCTAGGGTTTAGCCTCTCTGGTCTCGTGGTAGATCAACTCTTCTAATACACATATCATCAAGATCAATCAAGCAGGAAGTAGGGTATTACCTCCATCGAGAGGGCCTAAACCTGGGTAAACATCGTGTCCCCAGCCTACTATTACCATTAGCCTTAGACGCACAGTTCGGGAACCCCTACCCGAGATCCGCCGATTTTGACACAGACACCCACCGAGATGACATGTCAGTCCCACCGAAATTGCCTAACGGTCACATATGCACTAAATCGGTCCGACCGAGTTTTCTAATTCGGTCCCACTGAGTTTGATATAATGTGTGTAACGGTTAGATTTTGTGTGGAGGCTATATATACCCCTCCACCCTCTCCTCATTCATGAGGGAATCCATCAGAACGTGCCTACACTTCCACTACTCATTTTCTGAGAGAGAGCCACCTACTCATGTGTTGAGACCAAGATATTCCAATCCAACCATATGAATCTTGATCTCTAGCCTTCCCCAAGTTACTTTCCACTCAAATCATCTTTCCACCAAATCCAATCCTATGAAAGTGAGCTGAGTGTCGGGGAGACTATCATTTGAAGCACAAGAGCAAGGAGTTCATCATCAACACACCATCTATTATCTTTTGGAGAGTGGTGTCTCCTAGATTGGTTAGGTGTCACTTGGGAGCCTCCAACAAGATTGTGGAGTGAACCAAGGAGTTTGTAAGGGCAAGGAGATCGCCTACTTCGTGAAGATCTACCCTAGTGAGGCAAGTCCTTCATGGGCGATGGCCATGGTGGGATAGACAAGGTTGCTTCTTCATGGACCCTTCGTGGGTGGAGCCCTCTGTGGACTCGCGCAGCCGTTACCCTTCGAGGGTTGAAGTCTCCATCAACGTGGATGTACGATAGCACCACCTATCGGAACCACGACAAAAAACATATGTGTCTCCTATTGCGTTTGCACTCTCCAAACCCTTCCCTTTACATTCTTGCAAGTTGCATGCTTTACTTTCCGCTGCTCATATACTCTTTGCATGCTTGCTTGAATTGTGTTAAGATTTCTTAACTTGTGCTAAGTTGCTAAAATCTGCCAAGAACTAAAATTGGGAAAAGGTTAAGTTTTTATTTTGTCAAGTAGTCTAATCACCCCCCCCCTCTAGACATACTTTCGATCCTACAGAGGGGCACCGAAGGTGGTCCTGGGTGAGCACAACCCACCAGGGTGTGCCTGGGCTCCCTGGCGCGCCCAGGTGGATTGTTCCCACCTGGTGGGCCCCCTCTGGTACTTATTGACTCAAAAAATTCTTATTTATTCCATAAAAAATCCTCGTGAAGTTTCAGCTCATTTGGAGTTGTGCAGAATAGGTAGTCTGACGTAGCCGTTTCAGGTCCAGATTTCCAACTGCCGGAATTCTCCCCCTTTGTGTGTACCTTGCATATTATGAGAGAAAAGGCATTAGAATTACTCCAAAAGGCATTATTATGCAACAAAACAACATAAATAACAGTAGGGAAACATGATGCAAAATGGATGTATCAATGACCTACTTGCTAAAGCTAAAGAACTTGAGAATGTTGAAACAGATGAAAATTATGATTCACCTATTATGCATAGCTCCCCCACTAGAGTTGAAACACCTAAGATACCTGAGGGTTATGTTATAGATGGGGAGACAGCTAGAGAAATTCTTGCTTCTAATGAAAGAGATGATGTTCAGAAACTATTGAGTAAGTTGGAAGAAAAGTCTATGATAGAGAGAATGAAATATGATCATGTTGCTACTTCTCCTATCTGTGTTACTGATAAGGATTATGAATTCTCTGTTGATCCTGGGTTAATTACTTTGGTTGAATCTTATACTTTCCATTTTTATGAATCTGAAACTGTTGTGGCACACCTTACTAAGTTGAATTATATAGCCACCCTATTTGCTCATGAGGAAAAAATTCGCTACTACTATACTCTTAAGTTGTTTCTTTTCTCATTAAAGGGTGATGCTAAGAAATGGTCTAATACTCTTTCTCCTAGTTGTGTGCGTAGTCCCCGGGATATGATATATTACTTCTCTGAAAAATATTTTCCCGCTCATAAGAAACAAGCTGCCTTATAGGAAATATTTAAGTTTGTCCAATTTGAAGATGATAATCTCCCTCAAGCTTGGGGGAGGCTTCTCGAGTTACTTAATGCTTTGCTTGATCATTCTCTTAAGAAAATGAAATACTTGATACTTTTATAATGGACCAACTGATGCTTCTAGGGACTACCTAGATAGTTGTGCTGGTTGTGTTTTCAGGGAACGGACTATTGAAAAGCTAAAGAACTATTGAATAGTATACTAAGGAATGTCGATGATTGGACACTTCCTGAACCACCACCTAAACCAACTCCGAAGAAGAGAGATATTCTATTCCTCGGTCCAGAAGATATGCAAGAGGCAAAGAATTCTATGGAAGAAAAAAGAATTAAAGCTGAAGATGTTAAGAATTTATCACCTATTGAAGAAATACATGGACTCAATATCCCGACACAGGTAGTAAAGATAAATTCTCTCTATCAACTCGATGAGGGTGATATCCCCTACAATAAATCTGCTAGTCAATGCCTAGATGAATTTGTTAATTACATTATTAAGCAAGAACACTTCAACATGTATCTTAGCAATCAATTGAACTGTAATGCTATCATGATTGATCATTTGAGTGACTTGATGTTTAGAATTGCTAATGATGTTAGAGGTTTAAGTAAACATGCATCCATGGTTTTGTTGGTGCAACAAACCCTGGGTCTGTTGCCCAGACTGTGCACAGGCACGAGGGCAAGTTCACAACACCATGATCAACTCAAGCAAGATGGATCGATTCCCTTGAAGGATCCAAGCACAGATCAAGAAGACCAAGACTAGCCAGAGGGTCAAGACACTACTAAGGGAAAAACCTCCCCTGCCGAGCGGGCGAGCCTGGCGGGGGCAAGGTTAACCCCGGAAGTGAGCCTCCTCTAATAATCCTGGCAGGCATGCCGGGACCAGCAAGGGCAAACCACTCCACCGCACCACCTCGCCACGACGTACACCGTCGATCAGTGCGGCGTCAAGCTCCAAAGTGACTAAGTGGCTGCTAAATGCCACATGGCAGCCACTTCCTACAGAAAATACCTACAAGCAACACTCGTCCTACGATGTGTCGAGCAAGCAGGCGCCAAGCTGGCGAAGCAGCCCGGAAGACCCTGCCGGGCAAGCTATGACGTGACATGGAGTGGCGCATTTAATGCGCTCTGTCAGCCTACAGAGTTATGTATGATAGCATTATTTTCTATCTAATCAGTGTGTAATGACTAATTTATCATTGTGGTAACCCCTTAATCTATAAAAGGGGGCCCATGGCAACCATAGAAAGGATTCAGACCCTTGTACACTCATATGCACGTACCGTTCTCGTCCCAAGGCAACCCTGCTGGGCAAGAGCGTTGCGCTTTTTCACCACCATCCACCATCAATCCACCAAAGCAGGACTAGGGTTTTACGCCTCGCGGCGGCCTGAACCTGGGTAAAAACTGCTTGTGTGATCTCTGCCATGCTGTCTCACGCTCCTCCGCTCTTTGTGCAATGTGCCATCCCCCCGCCAAACTAGAAAGGGGCTCATAGACCCATAGGTGGTCGTGGTTCCCCATGACATCTTTGGCACACCAGGTAGGGGGATCACTTACACGAACCTGAAAGCATGAGCAGCACATCATCCACATCGCCGTTTTCATCATCAGCGGCGCCGTTGACTATGGCGCCTAAGAAGAAGCCTGGAGCTGTGAATCACCCGTCCACCTCAAAGGCTCCGCCGCTCGCGACCACCAATGTCGCGGGAAATGAGGGGCGCGTGAAGACAGGGACGTCGCGGGCGGTGTGGTCGATGCAGGAGGCGTTGTCACCGCCATCCCCATGGCCGAAGCAAGAAGCGCCGAGGAAGAACAGCATCAACAAGATCCTAATGGCCACTCTCCTTGAGGTACGGGTGGGGGATTACTTTACCTGCACCCTCTCTCCTCGCCAAAGAACATAGTCGCAGTGGTGGCGCTCATTCTGAGGCGAATCACAACCCTCCGGTCGCCCCCCCCCCTCCCACGTGTATGGCCGCGAGGCACGCACCGCCTCCAAAACAACCAAGCCCAGCTATTGTGCCCTACGAATCCACTGGCCCTCAAGCACCTCTGCTATGTGCCCATGCTATCCAAGCAGCTTGCTCACAGCAGCGAGGGTGCGACGCGGTCACCACCGGTGCCATCAGGAGCCGAGCGACGCAACGGTCTTCATCATTCACCCATGCCAAGCACTGCCTCCGAAGCCATGGCGCGGGCCCGGTTCCTGCTGAGATTCCCGCCAACAGCTGATCAGATGGACGAGTGGCGAGCTACTATCCAAAGCCTGATTGGTTTCGCTGAGGCGGGAGGATCAGAGTGGGCTGACCTGCCTCGGCCTCCCCAGGCAACGGCAACAGCTCGTACGGCCGGTCGCACGGAAGGGGCTGCCCCCATGGTGCAGTCCTCACCTCGGCAGGCTGTACGGGAGCCACGTATCCAAGAGGCCGATGATGTCTCGATGGCTTCCTCTGACCCTCGAGCACGGCAAGAACCGCGGCGAGCCCTGGAGGACAGGCGGAGGAAGGCTGCGCGCGTAGTCACCTGCAACGTCACGATGACCACCGCTAACCCAACGGGTGTGACGGCCGCAATGTCGACGAGCCCACGCTTGGAGATGGTGGGTACCTACCTTTCGAGGTCGGATGCCCTGCCTTCACCCGTGAGCTACGGCAAGTCAGTTGGCCATCCGCTCGCACGTTCAAGCCAGAGGTACCTGAGAAGTATGATGGAAGATTGAACCCGGCAGAGTTCTTGAGCATCTACACCATCGTTGTTCAGGTTGCTGAAGGAAGAGATGAGAAGGTATTCGCCAACTATTTCCCTTTGGCACTTAAGTCTAATGCGAGGTCTTGGTTGATGCACTTGCCGGAGAACTCCATCTCGTCCTAGGCTGACCTATGCCATGAGTTCATTGCGCCTTTACGGGAGGCCATCAAGAACCAGGGCGGCCCAGCGATTTGCAGCTCCTCTAGCAGAAGAAGGAGAAACTCTGTGGAAGTACTTGCAAAGGTTCAACAAAGTTCACAGGAATATCCCAGATATCCACTCGGCAGCTGTGGTAGCCGCCTTTCAGTCTAATGTGCGCAACCGATGGATACGTTCCAAGATGAATGTCAAGTTTCCCAAGACTGTGAAGGAGCTGTACACCTTTGTGGACAAATGTGCTTGGGTGGAGGAAGGGAGAAAGCTTCCTGGAGAGGAGTATTGCATCGACACCGACTCAGAATATATGACGACGAGACTACTAGCCAGAAGAAGAATAAGAAGCGCAACAAGAAGCGCAAGGATAAGGCAGTGATGACTGTTGAGGGATTAGGCACACCTAGTACTAGCAAGAAGGCAAAAGTTGAAGCCCCCGACAAGGAAGTTGCCTCATGTGCTAACTGTTGGGAGGCCGCGGATGCCGAGAAAGCCGGGAAGAGTGATGGGCCATACTATAAGATCCATCGAACCAAGGGCCAAGATCTCCAAGAATGTCATCAAGTTGAGCAGCTCATCAAGAAGCGAGGGTTGTGTATGAGAAGCGAGATAAGGAAAGGGGTCAGAATGGTACTGGCTGTAAGGGTCGGGGAGGTGAAGCAAATCGCCTCGGTGGAGCTCCTCGGAACCAAGGAAAACCTGCTAGGGGCAGAGAGAAAGAGGATAATGATGCTGGAAGTGATGAAGGGGATGAAGAAGAAACTAGTGAGTAGGAATTCCAAAAGGCCACTGACGCCCTGTGCATTGACAGGGGTGCATCTTTGCACTCCTCTCACCGCCAACTTAAACAGTGGGCACGAGAAGTCAATGCCGTGGAGCCAATGGAAACTTCACGGAAACCACTCAAATAGTCATGCATGCCCATCGTCTTTGATGAGGAGGATCACCCTGACCGCACCACTACGGTAGGGTGCCTACCGTTGTTGGTCTCCCTGATGATCTGCAACCTCAAGGTCACAAAGATGTTGGTTGATGGCGGGGCTGGGTTGAATCTGATCTCCCCACATGCTCTCAGCAAGCTTCAGATAGTAGAGGAAGAGCTTAAGGCCACTGGCATGTTTCAAGGAGTTAATCCCGGCAGGAGCCGTCCTAAGGGAAAGATCACGTTGGCAGTGACGTTTGGTGGTGAGTTGAACTACTGGACTGAGAATATTGTGTTTGATGTGGTCGACCTCCCCCTGTCGTACAATGGAATTCTTGGGTGCCCTGCCCTAGCCAAGTTCATGGCGGCATCTCACTATGCCTACAACACCTTCAAGATGCCAGGCCCAATGGGCGTCATTCCCATTCCAACAGATAAGAAAGACGCGATGATATACGTGGATAAGATGTATCAGGACGCTGTCACGGCAGAGGCCGCCGAGGCAGCAGTGCCCGCCAAGGAAGGTAAAGGAAAGAAGAAGGATTGTAGGGACTCCGGCAAGGAATTCGGGAAGCATGCCCCTACCGAGTGCACAACACACATTGATGACGTGACGGAGTGTTCCAATGGCAAGAAGGCCGAGGCTACTGCACCCCATGTGAAAAAGGTCCTGGCAGGGCTAGCTGGCGCTGATGGTACCTTTACTATCAGCGCCACCCTTGATGACAAGTAGGAAAGCGCGCTCGTTGCCTTCCTGTGGGTGAATATCGATGTGTTTGCCTGGCAACCATCTGATATCCCCAGTGTTCCCAGGAAGGTAATCGAGCACCACCTTGCTGTCTGCACACATGCCCGGCCCATCAAGTAGAAGGTGCGGGAGTAGGCCTTAGAGCGGCAGCAGTTCATTACCGAGGAGATTAAGAAGCTTGAGGCAGCTGGTTTGGTCAGAGGAGTGCTGAATCCAACGTGGTTAGCAAACCCAGTGGTTGTGCGCAAAGATAATGGGAAGTGGAGGCTTTGCATCGACTTCATGGACCTCAACAAGGCCTACCCAAAGGATCCATTTCCCTTTCCGTGCATCCACCAGAATGTGGATTCCACTTCAGGTTGTGATTTGCTTTCTTTCCTGGATGCATACTCTGGATAACATCAGATATTCATGTCCAAGGAAGATGAGGAGTAGACCTCCTTCATCATCCCATGCAGTACGTACTCCTTTGTTTGCATGCCTTTTGTATTAAAAAGTGGGTCCACTTTTGCAAGGGCAATCCAAATTAGTTTTGAACCACAGTTGCACAAAAATATTGAGGATTATATGGATGATATTGTGGTCAAGACCAAGGACAAATCCACCCTCATCCAGGATTTGGAAGAGACATTTGCTAAACTGCGCAAGATTAACTTGAAGCTAAACCCGCAGAAGTGTGTGTTTGACGTTCCCTCTGGCAAGCTACTTGGTTTCTTTGTGTACCACTGCAGGATCTGGGCCAATCCAGATAAGATCAAGGCTATATAGCAGATCCAGGCACCCAGGACAGTTAAAGATGTGAGGCGTTTGATAGGGTGTGTTGCCGCGCTCAACAGATTCATTTCCAAGTATGTCGACCGCGCCCTACCGTTCTTCAAAATTTTGAAGAAGGCAGGACCCATGAAGTGGACCCCAGAGGCAGATGCAACACTGCAGGAGCTGAAGACCTACTTGTTCTCTGTGCCCATGTTGGTAGCCCCTAAACCACAAGAGTCGCTGCTGCTATAGTTGGCAGCAACCAATCAAGTGGTTAGTGCAGCTCTTGTGGCACAGCGGGAAGTAGAGGAAATAGAGGATAAGCAAAGCCCAGCAGGACTGGATGAGGATCAGGACAGAGAGGAGCACGGCAGCAGGGGTGACCCCACGGACGCGGCAAGGAAGAAAGTAGTGCAGCGCCAAGTGTACTTCATCAGCTCCTTGCTATAGGGGGCTCGATCGAGCTACTCTAGAGTGCAAAAGTTGATTTTTGGCCTCATCATGGCCTCAAGGAAACTGCGCCACTACTTCCAAGCCCATGAGATTACAGTTTTCACCCGCTTCCCATTGCAAAGGATACTTCGGAACCCTGAGGCTACCGGCAAAATAGTGGAGTGGGCTTTGGAGTTATCCAGGTTTGGCTTAAAGTTTGAGATCACTTCAACAATCCAGAGTAGGGCATTGGTAGAGTTTATTGCAGAATGCACGCCAACCCCTGACGATAAGGTGATTGAGACAGTTATTCCCGACAAGGAAGCGCCCCAAGAATGGATCATGTATTTTGATGGTGCTTTCTCCCCTGCAAGGTGCAGGGGCTGGCGTGCTTCTTGTTCCTCCCACTGGCGAGCACCTAAAGTGTGTCGCCCAGATGCATTTCCCCTGGGAGGAAGCCACCAACAATACATCAAAGTATGAAGGGCTCCTTGCTGGGCTCATGACTGCCGTTGAATTGGGAATTAAGAAGTTGATCATTCGAGGAGATTCGCAACTTGTGGTGAGACAAGTCAGCAAGGATTACCAAAGTCCATTGATGGAGGCATACGTTGAGTAAGTGAGAAGATTGGACGAGCACTTTGACGGATTGAAAACATAGCACGTACCCCATGCAGAAAACAGCATACCTGATCATTTGTTAAAGTGTGCTGCGCAGAAGCTTCTTGTGCAGCCAGGAACTTTTGTTCCCCATCTTACTCAGCCCTGCATATCCCCGTCAACAACGTCCCAGAAAAGGAGAAAGTCGGACTCCGGTAATCCTCTCCCGATAGAGGCCCTCAGGGCTCCTGGCAGGGACCCCTACCGGAAACAACTCCCCATCACTTGCCAGGATGCAGCCTCTTGCCGACCACTGG
>NC_041381.1:392231003-392244514 GCF_002162155.2 Triticum dicoccoides
CCGCGCAAGCGGGGAGGTATCGTTAGTCCTTGTTGCCGAGCCCTAGGCTCCAACTTGGGCAAGGCACATAGTCCACTTCCTCCAAACTGGAGAACTTCCTAATGAGCAAGATGAAGCTGAAAGAGTAGCCCAAAGGGCCATTATGTACCAGTTTGTCAATGACACTCTATACAGAAGATGGCCCAATGGTGTGAAATTGAAGTGCATCAGCCGGGAAGAAGGAAAGGAAGTGCTGGTGGAGATACACAAAGGCATGTGCGGCTCCCACATTGGATCAAGGGCATTAGTTGGGAAAGCATTCCGGCAAGGATTCTATTGGCCCACAGCCCTCCAAGATGCGGTCGAGCTAGTAACCAAGTGTGAAGCCTGCCAGTTCCATTCCAAGGACATCCATCTACATGCACAAGCTCTTCAGACAATCCCTTTGTCATGGCCATTTTCGATCTGGGGGCTTGATATCCTCGGCCCTTTCCCCCGAGCTGTCGGGGGCTTTGAATTCTTGTTCTTTGCAATCGGCAAGTTTACAAAGTGGCCAGAAGTAGCTGTCGTGAGAAAGGTGACTGCTCAGTCAGCTATCAAGTTCTTAAAAGAGTTGGTGTGCCGCTTTGGAGTTCCAGCCCGGATCATCACTGACAATGGCATCCAATTCACGAGTCGCGCCTTCATGCAATATGTTCATGCCTTCAGAAGCAAGGTCTCATTTGGCTCTGTTGCACATCCCATAATCAATGGACAAGCTAAGAGGGTGAACGCTGAACTGCTACGCGGACTCAAGACAAGAACATTTGATAAGTTGGAGAAGTGCGGCAGGAGATGGATCGATGAGGTGTTGGTGGTTCTTTGGTCCCTCAGAGCGATAACAAATTGAGCTACCGGGTAGACTCCCTTCTCCCTAGTCTATGGGGAAAAAGCAGGTATCCCCACGGAACTCATTTACGGGTCCCCTCGAGTGCTTGCCTACGATGAAGTAGCACAAGATCAGCACCGGCGTCACGATGCTGTGCTACTCGAGGAGAACAATCACCGGACTGCTACGCGTGTTGCATGCTATCAGCAAGCCTTGCATCGCTATCACAGCCGCAGGGTTCATGCCCAGTGTTTTGAGGAAGGCGACCTTGTCCTTAGTCATGTTCAGTCCGCCAAGGGTGTAAACAAGATGACACCAAAGTGGGAAGGCCCTTATCGGGTAGTACGAGTCACCAGACCTGGCGCAGTCCGTCTAGAGACCGGAGATGGCATTAAATTGCAAAACTCGTGGAATATTGAGCATATCCGCAAATTATATCCGTAAGGCACGCCCGGCAGCCACCCTTTTGTACAGGCCTTGCCTCAGTTGCATGCAACCCCTTGTACAAAGCCAGGCACAGACCCTGAGCAATAGAGAAATAAACGAAGCGCTGGGGGCCCCTAACAAGTTGCATGCATGCATAAACTGTTGGAAATATGCCCTAGAGGCAATAATAAAATGGTTATTATTATATTTCCTTGTTCATGATAATTGTCTATTGTTCATGCTATAATTGTATTAATTGGAAACCGTAATACATGTGTGAATACATAGACCACAACATGTCCCTAGTGAGCCTCTAGTTGACTAGCTCGTTGATCAATAGATGGTCATGGTTTCCTGACCATGGACATTGGATGTCATTGATAACGGGATCACATCATTAGGAGAATGACGTGATGGACAAGACCCAATCCTAAGCATAGCACAAGATCGTGTAGTTTGTTTGCTAAAGCTTTTCTAATGTCAGGTATCATTTCCTTAGACCATGAGATTGTGAACCTCCCTGATATTGTAGGAGTGCTTCGGGTGTACCAAATGTCACAACATAACTGGGTGACCATAAAGGTGCACTACAGGTATCTCCAAAAGTGTCTGTTGGGTTGGCACGAATCGAGACTGGGATTTGTCACTCCGTATGATGGAGAGGTATCTCTGGGCCCACTCAGTAATGCATCATCACAATGAGCTCAATGTGAACAAGTGGTTGGTCACGGGATCATGCATTACAGAACGAGTAAAGTGACTTGCCGGTAACGAGATTGAACGAGGTATTGGGATACCGACGATCGAATCTCGGGCAAGTAACGTACCGATTGACAAAGGGAATTGCATACGGGATTGCTTGAATCCTTGACATCGTGGTTCATCCAATGAGATCATCATGGAACATGTGGGATCCAACATGGGTATCCAGATCCCGCTGTTGGTTATTGGCCGAAGAGGTGTCTCGGTCATGTCTGCATGATTCCCGAACCCGTAGGGTCTACACACTTAAGGTTCGATGACGCTAGGGTTATAAAGGAAGTTTGTATGTGGTTATCGAATGTTGTTCGGAGTCCCGTATGATATCCCGGACGTCACGAGGAGTTCCGGAATGGTCCGGAGGTAAAGATTTATATATGGGAAGTCCAGTTTCAGTCACCGGAATAGTTTCGGGGGTTATCGGTATTGTACCGGGACCACCGAAAGGTGTCTGGGGGTCCACCGGGTGGGGCCACCTGCCCCGGGGGACTTAATGGGCTGAATATGGGAGGGAACCAGCCCCTAGTGGGCTGATGCGCCCCTCCCCAAGGGCCCAAGGCGCCTAGGGTTACAAACCCTACGGGAAGGGGGCGCCTCCACCTTGCTTGGGGGCAAGTCTCCCCCTCCTGGCCGCCGCCCCTCCCCTCTAGATGGGATCTGGAGGGGGCCGGCCCCCTCTCGCCTTCCCCTATATATAGTGGGGGTTTCGGGGCTGCCCAAGACATGAGTTTTCATCTCTCCTGGCGCAGCCCTACCCATCTCCCTCCTCGTCTCTCGCAGTGCTTGGCGAAGCCCTGCTGGAGTGCCACGCTCCTCCATCACCACCACACCGTTGTGCTGCTGCTGGACGGAGTCTTCCTCAACCTCTCCCTCTCTCCTTGCTGGATCAAGGCACGGGAGACGTCACCGGGCTGCACGTGTGTTGAATGCGGAGGCACCGTTCTTCGATGCTTAGATCGGATTCGGCCGCGATCTGAATCGCTTCTTGAACGACTCCACCGACCGCGTTCTTGTAATGCTTCCGCATAACGATCTTCAAGGGTATGAAGATGCACTCCCTATCTCTCTCGTTGCTAGTCTCTCCATAGATTGATCTTGGTGATGCATAGAAAATTTTGAATTTCTGCTACGTTCCCCAACAGTGGCATCATGAGCTAGGTCTATTGCGTAGATTCTATGCACAAGTAGAACACAAGTAGTTGTGTGTGTTGTTTTTGTTCAATATGCTTACCGTTACTACTCCTATCTTGTTTCGATGGTATTGTGGGATGAAGCGTCCCGGACCAACCTTACACGTACACTTACGTGAGACAGGTTCCACCGACTGACATGCACTTGTTGCATAAGGTGGCTAGCGGGTGCCAGTCTCTCCCACTTTAGTCGGATCGGATTCGATGAAAAGGGTCATTATGAAGGGTAAATAGCAAACTGCATATCACGTTGTGGTTTTGGCGTAGGTAAGAAATGTTCTTGCTAGAAACCTATAGCAGCCACGTAAAAAACATGCAACAACAATTAGAGGACGTCTAACTTGTTTTTGCAGCATATGCCGTGTGATGTGATATGGCCAAGAAGGATGTGATGAATGAAATATATGTGATGTATGAGATTGGTCATATTCTTGTAATAGGAATCACGACTTGCATGTCGATGAGTATGACAACCGGCAGGAGCCATAGGAGTTGTCTTAATTCATTGTATGACCTACGTGTCATTGAACAACACCATGTAATTACTTTACTTTATTACTAACCATTAGCCATAGTAGTAGAAGTAATAAGTTGGCGAGACAACTTCATGGAGACACGATGATGGAGATCATGATGATGGAGATCATGGTGTCATGCCGGTGACGATAATGATCATGGAGCCCCGAAGATGGAGATCAAAAGGAGCAAATGATATTGGCCATATCATGTCACTATTTGATTGCATTATCATGTTTATGCATCTTATTTGCTTAGAATGACGATAGTAAATAAGATGATCCCTCATAATAATTTCAAGAAAGTGTTCCCCCTAACTGTGCACCATTGCGAAAGTTTGTTGTTTCGAAGCACCACGTGATGATTGGGTGTGATAGATTCTAACATTCACATACAACAGGTGTAATCCAGATTTACACATGCGAAACACTTAGGTTGACTTGACGAGCCTAGCATGTACAGACATGGCCTCGGAACACAAGAGACCGAAAGGTCGAGCATGAGTCGTACAGTAGATACGATCAACATGAAGATGTTCACCGATGATGACTAGTCCGTCTCACGTGATGATCGGACACGGCCTAGTTGACTCGGATCTTGTATCACTTAGATGACTAGAGGGATGTCTATCTGAGTGGGAGTTCATTAGATGAACTTAATTATCCTGAACATAGTCAAAAGGTCTTTGCAAATTATGTCGTAGCTCACGTTTTAGTTCTACTGTTTTAGATATGTTCCTAGAGAAAATATAGTTGAAAGTTGATAGTAGCAATTATGCGGACTGGGTCCGTAAACTGAGGATTGTCCTCATTGCTGCGCTGAAGGCTTATGTCCTTAATGCACCGCTTGGTGTGCAGAACCTCGAACGTCGTCTGTGGATGTTGCAAACATCTGACATACACATTTTGATGACTACATGATAGTTCAGTAATGTTAAACAGTTTAGAATTGTGGCGCCGAAGATGTTTTTGAAACGTCGTGGAACATATGAGATGTTCCAAGGGCTGAAATTTGGATTTCAGGCTCGTGCCCACATCAAGAGGTATGAGACCTCCGACGAGTTTCTTAGCCTACAAACTAAGGGAGAAAAGCTCAATCATTGAGCTTGTACTTAGATTGTCTTGGTACAACAATCACTTGAATCGAGTGGGAGTTAATCTTCCAGATGAGATAGTGATGTTTCTCCAAAGTCATTGCCACCAAGCTACTAGAGCTTCGTGATGAACTATAACATATCAGGGATAGATATGATGATCCTTGAAATATTCACGATGTTTGACACCGCGAAAGTAGAAATCAAGAAGGAGCATCAATTGTTGATGGTTAGTGAAACCACTAGTTTCAAGAAGGGCAAGGGCAAGAAGGGATACTTCATGAAATGGCAAATCAGTTGCTGCTCTAGTGAAGAAACCCAAGGTTGAACCCAAACCCGAGACTAAGTGCTTCTGTAATAAGGGGAACGGTCACTGAAGCAGAACTACCCTAGATACTTGGTAGATGAGAAGGCCGGCAAGGTCAACAGAAGTATATTGGATATACATTATATTGATGTGCACTTTACTAGTACTCCTAGTAGCACCATGGTAATAGATACCGGTTTAGTTGCTAAGTGTTAGTAACTTGAAATAAAAGGCTACGGAATAAACGGAGACTAGCTAAAGGTGAGATGACGATATGTGTTGGAAGTGTCTCCAAGCTTGATGTGATCAAGCATCACATACTCCCTCTACCATCGATATTGGTGTTAAACCTAAATAATTGTTATTTGGTGTTTGCGTTGAGCATAGACATGATTGGATTATGTCTATCACAATACGTTTATTCATTTAAGGAGAATAATGATTACTCTGTTTATTTGAATAATACCTTCAATGGTCTTGCACCTAAAATGAATGGTTTATTGAATCTCGATCGTAGTGATACACATGTTCATGCCAAAAGATATAAGATAGTAATGATAATACCACATACTTGTGGCACTGCCATTTGAGTCATATTGGTATAAAACGCATGAAGAAGCTCCATGTTGATGGATCTTTGGACTCACTCGTTTTTGAAAAGTTTGAGACATGCGAACCTTGTCTATTGGTATGTACGCATGAAAAAAACTCCATGCAGATGGATCGTTTGGACTCACTTGATTTGAATCACTTGAGACATGCAAATCATACCACATGGGCAAGATGACTGAAAAGCCTCATTTTTCAGTAAGATGGAAAAAGAAAGCAACTTGTTGGAAGTAATACATTTGATGTGTGCAGTCCAATGAGTGCTGAGGCACGCAGTGGATATTGTTATGTTCTTACTTCACAGATGATTTGAGTAGATGCTGAGTATATTTATTTGATGAAACACAAGTCTGGATTATTGAAAGGTTCAAGTAATTTCAGAGTGAAGTTGAAGATCTTCGTGACAAGAGGATAAAATGTCTATGATATGATCGTAGAGATGAATATCTGAGTTGCGAGTTTGGTACACAATTAAGACATTGTGGAAATTGTTTCACAACTAATACCGCCTGGAACACCATAGTGTGATGGTGTGTCCGAACATCATAGATGCACCCAATTGGATATGGTGCATACCATGATGTCTCTTATCGAATTACCACTATCATTCATGGGTTAGGCATTAGAGACAACCGCATTCACTTTAAATAGGGCACCACGTAATTCCATTGAGATGACACCGTATGAACTATGTTTTAGAAAAACCTAAGCTGTCGTTTCTTGAAAGTTAGGGGCTGCGATGCTTATGTGAAAAAGTTTCATCCTGATAAGCTCGAACCCAAAGCGGATAAATACATCTTCATAGGACACCCAAAACAGTTGGGTATACCTCCTATTTCAGATCCGAAAGCAAAAGTGATTGTTTCTAGAAACGGGTCCTTTCTCGAGGAAATGTTTCTCTTGAAAGAATTGAGTGGGAGGATGGTGGAGACTTGATGAGGTTGTTGAACCATCACTTCAACTAGTGTGTAGCAGGGCACAGGAAGTTGTTCCTATGGCACCTACACCAATTGAAGTAGAAGCTTATGATAGTGATCATGAAACTTCGGATCAAGTCACTACCAAACCTCATAGGTCGACAAGGATGCGTACTTCTTCAGAGTGGTACGTAATCCCGTCTTGGAAGTCATGTTGCTAGACAACAATGAACCTACGAGCTATGGAGAAGCGATGGTGGGCCCGGATTTCGACAAATGGCTGGATCCATGTATGAAAACAAAGTGTGGACTTTGGAAGAACTACTTGATGGTCGTAAGGCTGTTGGGTACAGATGGATTTTAAAAGGAAGACAGACAATGATGGTAAGCGTCACCATTAAGAAAGCTCGACTTGTCGCTAAGATGTTTTCCGACAAGTTCAAGGAGTTGACTACGATGAGACTTTCTCATTTGTAGCGATGCTAAAGAGTCTGTTGGAATTATGTTAGCAGTTACTGTATGATTTATGAAATTTTGCAGATAGGATGTCAAAACATTGTTTCCTCGATGTTATTCTTGAGGAAAGGTTGTATGTGATACAACCAAAAGGTTTTGTCAATCCTAAAAGATGCTAACAAGTATGCAAAGCTCCAGCAATCCTTCTAAGGACTCGAGTAAGCATCTCGGAGTTGGAATATACACTTTGATGAGATAATCAAAGATTTTGGGTTTATACAAAGTTTATGAGAAACTTGTCTTTCCAAAGAAGTGAGTGGGAGCACTATAGAATTTCTGATGAGTATATGTTATTAACATATTGTTGATCGGAAATGATGTTGAATTTCTGGACACCATATAGGGTTATTTGAAAAGTGTATTTCAATGGAAAACCTGGATTAAGCTACTTGAACATTGAGCATCAAGATCTATAAGGATAGATCAAAAACGCTTAATAGTACTTTCAAATAAATACATACCGTGACAAGATTTTGAAGGAGTTCAAAATAGATCGGCAAAGAAGGAGTTCTTGGCTGTGTTATAAGGTGTGAATATTGAGTAAGACTCAAGACATGACCATGGGAGAAGAGAGAGAAAGGACGAAGGTTGTCCCCTATGCTTCAGACGTAGGCTCTATAGTATGCTATGCTGTGTACCGCACCTGAAGTGTGCCTTGCCATGAGTTAGTCAAGGTGTACAAGAGTGATCCAGGAATAGATCACAGGACAGCGGTCAAACTTATCCTTAGTAACTAGTGGACTAAGGAATTTTCTCGATTATAGAGGTGGTAAAAGAGTTCGTCGTAAAGGGTTACGCCGATGCACACTTTGACACTAATCCAGATTATTCTGAGTAGTAAACCGGATTCGTATAGTAGAACAGTTAGTTGGAATAGCTCCAAATAGAGCATGGTAGCTGCATCTAGGAGATGACATAGAGATTTGCAAAGCACACACGGATCTGAAAGGTTCAGATCCGTTGACTAATAACCTCTCTCACAAGCGACATATGATCAAACCCCATGGGTGTTGATTCATTATAATCACATAGTGATGTGAACTAGATTATTGACTCTAGTGCAAGTGGGAGACTATTGGAAATATGCCCTGGAGGCAATAATAAAATGGTTATTATTATATTTCCTTGTTCATGATAATTGTCGATTGTTCATGCTATAATTGTATTAATTAGAAACCGTAATACATGTGTGAATACATAGACCACAACATGTACCTAGTGAGCCTCTAGTTGACTAGCTCATTGATCAACAGATGGTCATGGTTTCCTGACCATGGACATTGGATGTCATTGATAATGGGATCACATCATTAGGAGAATGACGTGATGGACAAGACCCAATCCTAAGCATAGCACAAGATCGTGTAGTTCGTTTGCTAAAGCTTTTCTAATATCAAGTATCATTTCCTTAGACCATGAGATTGTGTAACTCCCTGATATCGTAGGACTGCTTTGGGTGTACCAAACATCACAACGTAACTGGGTGACCATAAAGGTGCACTACAGGTATCTCCGAAAGTGTATGTTGGCTTGGCACGAATCAAGACTAGGATTTGTCACTCCGTATGACGGAGAGGTATCTCTAGGCCCACTCGGTAATGCATCATCACAATGAGCTCAATGTGACCAAGTGGTTGGTCATGGGATCATGCATTACGGAACGAGTAAAGTGACTTGCCGGTAACGAGATTGAACGAGGTATTGGGATATCGACGATCGAATCTCGGGCAAGTAACGTACCGATTGACAAAGGGAATTGCATACGGGACTGCTTGAATCCTTGACATCGTGGTTCATCCGATGAGATCATCGTGGAACATGTGGGAGCCAACATGGGTATCTAGATCCCGCTGTCGGTTATTGGCCGGAGAGGTGTCTCAGTCATGTCTGCATGATTCCCGAACCCGTAGGGTCTACACACTTAAGGTTCGATGACGCTGGGGTTATAAAGGAAGTTTGTATGTGGTTACCGAATGTTGTTCGGAGTCCCGGATGAAATCACGGATGTCACGAGGAGTTCCGAAATGGTCCGGAGGTAAAGATTTATATATGGGAAGTCCAGTTTCAGTCACCGGAATAGTTTTGGGGGTTATCGGTATTGTACCGGGACCACCGAAAGGTGTACGGGGGTCCACCGGGTGGGGCCACCTGCCCCGGGGGACTTAATGGGCTGAATATGGGAGGGAACCAGCCCCTAGTGGGCTGGTGCGCCCCTCCCCAAGGGCCCAAGGCGCCTAGGGTTACAAACCCTAGGGGAAGGGGGCGCCTCCACCTTGCTTGGGGGGCAAGTCTCCCCCTCCTGGCCGCCGCCCCTCCCCTCTAGATGGGATCTGGAGGGGGCCGGCCCCCTCTCCCCTTCCCCTATATACAGTGGGGGTTTTGGGGCTGCCCAACACATGAGTTTTCATCTCTCCTGGCGTAGCCCTACCCCTCTCCCTCCTCGTCTCTCGCAGTGCTTGGCAAAGCCCTGCTGGAGTGCCACGCTCCTCCATCACCACCACGCCGTTGTGCTACTACTGGACGGAGTCTTCCTCAACCTCTCCCTCTCTCCTTGCTGGATCAAGGCACGGGAGACGTCATCAGGTTGCACGTGTGTTGAACGCGGAGGCACCGTTCTTCGGTGCTTAGATCGGATTCGGCCGCGATCTGAATCGCTTCGTGAACGACTCCACTGACCGCGTTCTTGTAACGCTTCCGCATAGCAATCTTCAAGGGTATGAAGATGCACTCCCTCTCTCTCTCGTTGCTAGTCTCTCCATAGATTGGTCTTGGTGATGCGTAGAAAATTTTGAATTTCTGCTACGTTCCCCAACATAAACATATCATGAGCATTGCATCCTCGTATAGATAAGGTTACATCTGGCATCATTTTCATCTGCATAATCTACAAGCTCCTGCCACGGATTCGATCCCCAAGAGGTGATGAAAAGATAGTACAACACTGCAATCTCCGGCAAGCCAAACAGATAAGTTCTATCTCTTATCCATACATGTTCTGTTAGTGTAAACTTGTGCATAGGAAAACCTCGCCACTTTTTGAAACGTAGGTGCTCCCATCCTTTGACTCGAACGTTGCTTCGGTCAGGATGGTCACAGTGGCCTTTGATGAAGAAAAGTTGGCGGGGGGATGGTCCCTCATTACGATTTGTGCCCGGCAAGCAGAGCTCCCCGGCAATCAAATAGAGGGTATCGGCATGATAGCCTACCGGGGGAACTCGTTTATTTTAAATATAGAGGCATCCTACATATGCATTACCATATACATGCACGAGTCGCCGACAAGGTTTATCTTTTTCATTTATATGCTACAAACAAGTACAAACCTTAGAGGATAGAAACATGGATTCAAGAGATTACATTATTTGAATTAAAATTTGGCAAGTGCCTACAGATTTAAGATTGAAAAAAGATAAGTGCCCCGTAAATCCCTTTCTTGTCCCTCTCCTGCCAGGCACAGCAGGTGAAGGCAAAGAGGGCAAAAGGAGCTCCTGGGCGGGATCCTAGTCCAACCCTATCGGGCTCCAGAAGAGGTAGCCCAGTCGAGAAGGGAGAACATTGACGAAGGCGACGATGGAGAGCATGGCGGAGATGACCTCCCTACCACTGCCACCAAGGCCACCAGGACGCGGCAGGGCTAATGGAGCTCCAGACCGAGAGGAAGCTTTTTGGGGTCCAACTGAAAGAAGCCAGGGAGCACCATCACCACCTTTGCATCCAACTTCCCGGCAATCGCCTTGTCGGGAAGAAAACACACGTGTAGATGATGGTGCTGCCCCGTGATGAAGATGGTGCAGGCGTTGGTCAGCCGGAGTTGGAGTTGTAGTCGCCGGCGTCATCATGGCTGTCACTGTCCTCCTTGTCGTTGTCGCTCGAGGAGGAGCTTTCGTTGTTGGTCGAGCTCTCCGCGCAACACCCTAAGCGAGCACTCAAGCGCCCAAACACCTTGACGAAGAGGAAGTCATCCTCCATTAACTTGAAATGGAGGATGCCCTTCTGACAAGTTGTGGGCGCGGGCAAAGGTCTTCCAGCCTCGGCGAAAGTACATAACATGAGGGCCGGGGAAGTCTATTTCAACAGGAATGCCACCGTTCCCGCAGCCCCTCATGTGCAGCTTCAACACACGCGATTGCTCGAGTTCCATCACCCTCGCAAAGGGAGTGGGAAGACAGAGGCGTCCGTTCGGGGTCTTGTACATCCTGATGACGAACTCGAGAGGTTGGTGTCTGATGTGGCCTTCCAGCAGAGGAAGCGCGTCCGGCGGAGGCGTGGTCTAGGTGCCGCCTCGCCCTCCTCCTCCCCGGGTGGCCCGATGGCCTCGTCCCCGTCCTCTCCCTCCTCCTCTCACAGTGGGTTCCGCCCCCGCACTCTCAGAAGGAGAAGGAAGATTCTGTCGTGCAGTGGCTCTCGTCGCCATCACTAGGGCGCCACCACGCCCTCGCCCTCTCTTCATGACGAGCGAGGAAGAATTTGAAGAAAGGAAGATGCAAGGTGTGTGAATAAGACCATCATTCCTATCTCCTTTTATAGTGGAGCGAGGCCGAGGGGTTGGTGTCGGATATCGGGTTCTGGCAAAACCCTTAAGGTTCAAACTCTACGGTGCGCCCGAAGATCTTCTCCCTACCGATTCACGCCCTAAAACCTTGCCGCGATTCTAAGCTAGCACGATGAACAACACAAGGGACATGAGGTTTATACTGGTTCGGGCCACCGTTGTGGTGTAATACCCTAATCCAGTGTGCGATGTGGTGGATTGCCTCTGGGGCAGATGATGAACAGTACAGCGGAAGAACAGCCTCGCGATGTGTGTTCTTGAGCTGGTGTGGTGTTCTACCAGAAAAGGATTAGATCGGATCTCTTCTACTGTGATGACTATCTCTATTTATAGAGGCCCTGGTCCTCTTCCCAAATATTCAGCGGGAAGGGAGCCAACAACGGCCATTTTGAAGGGGGACAGCTAGTACAATCTATCCTGACTAAAGTTGGTCTTCGACTGCCAAAGGCACTGGTGATGACGCCGTCTTGGGCTCCACGGTGATCTCCGTCCTGCCGCTTTGCTGGTCTTGGTCTCGTTGCACCGATATGGAAACCTTTGCCTGAGGCCTCGGTACTCCACTCCTGCGCTTGCCCCCTTTGCACCAAAGAGGAAACGAGGACACTGCGCTGCCTGGCGCCCGCCTGGCGCCCGCCTGGTCTTGGTCGTCATGGCTTGCGTCACGAGCACCTCGCGAGGTACTTCTTGCCTTGATCTCTCCGCCTCCTCGCGAGCCTGCCTTGTGTCATCCGCCCTGCGAGGCTTGGCCCCTCGCGAGGGTCTTGAACTTGGGTTGATGAAGACGGGATGTACTGGGCCACTGCTCGATCCATGCCACAGGCCGCAGGCAGGCAAGTCTGGGGACCCCCATTCCCAGAACACCGACAGTAGCCCCCGGGCCCAAGGCGCGCTCGGACATGGCTTAGCAGCAAAGCCAAAGGGCAAGTGTGGAGCACCGTGGGCCCCAACATCCTATGGCCTTGGTCGTCGCGTGGCGGTTGATAGGACGTAGGCGTCTCCGCTTCCCCATGCTGCCTCGACAAGTGCCCGATTTGACAAGTCCCTGCTGCATGCAAAAAGAGTCATGATTACCTGCGATCGTGGAGGCCGACTGTCGGTGTCAAAACCGGCGGATCTCGGGTAGGGGGTCCCGAACTGTGCGTCTAGGCGGATGGTAATAGGAGACAAGGGACACGATGTTTTTACCCAGGTTCAGGCCCTCTCGATGGAGGTAAAACCCTACTCCTGCTTGATTAATATTGATGATATGGGTAGTACAAGAGTAGATCTACCACGAGATCGGAGTGGCTAAACCCTAGAATCTAGCCTATGGTATGATTGTTGTTCGTCCTACAGACTAAAACTCTCCGGTTTATATAGACACCGGAGAGGGCTAGGGTTACACAGAGTCGGTTACAATGGGAGGAGATCTTCATATCGTATCGCCAAGCTTGCCTTCCACGCCAAGGAAAGTCCCATCCGGACACGGGATGGAGTCTCCAATCTTGTATCTTCATAGTCTGGGAGTCTGGCCAAAGGTCTTAGTCCGGCCATCTGGACACCCCCTAATCCAGGACTCCCTCAGTAGCCCCTGAACCAGGCTTCAATGACGACGAGTCTAGCGCGCAAGTTGTCTTCGGCATTGCAAGGCGGGTTCTCGTGCAAATTCTCTGTATCCGTCGAATAGTGTCCGGCTTCTAGTGTGTGCTGTCCTCCTCGGCTTTTGTGCCCCATAATGACCATCTTCCACGCGTCAAACGAATGCGAAAAGCTAGGGGGTTTTCTTTTCACTTACCCCCC